>NC_136262.1:219424735-219427809 GCF_964187855.1 Myxine glutinosa | reverse complement strand
TTGCACATACTATGACATAACTAATACTCGAAGTGGGCCTACGTGTTGCTTGTGGACTAACTATGGGGGGCAAACCTTTAACCTTTAATGATGTCATATTTACAATCTCAAAACCACTATATATATATATATATATATATATATATATATATATATATATATATATATATATATATATATATATATATATATATATATATATATATATACATACATACATACATACATACATACATACATACATATATATATATATATATATATATATATATATATATATATATATATATATATATATATATATATATATATATATATATATATATATATATATATGTATATATATATATATATATACACACAACAACAACAACATGCATTTTAAGGCCATTTTCCCTGCTAGAGCGGGGATTAGCCTTGCGGTCCCCATGACAATCTTCTCCATTTTGCCCTATTTTCTGCATCTCCCCTTGTTAACCCCCTTGCCCGCATTTCTTCTTCCACCATCTTTAGCCAAGTCTTTCTCGGTCTTCCCCGTCCTCTACTTCCTTCTACATTCATTTCCATCACTCTTCTCAACCAGTCACTTTCATCCTTCCTCAACACATAACCAAACCATCTCAACCTGTTTCTCTTCACAGCATCCATCACAGGCTCTATTCCCATCATCTTTCGCAATGCATCATTTGTCTTCCTCTCTCTCAACGATACTCCACACATCCACCGAACCATTCGCATTTCCACCCTTTCCAGCCTGGGCCTCGAACCCAGGAACCTCATCACTTACGCGGTGACAGCCCACTGAGCTATTGAATCTCCGGGATATCCTCAGAGATTTCTCACACTAACACTGCGAGCTTTATAATGGCTGATGTCTTACGTGCCTGCTCGGCAGACCCCGGATGTGAGTGTATGTTTGTGTCTGTAAGTGTGAAAGTGCATTGAAGATGAACTCATCTAACAATTTAAGAAACAGGAAGTAAATTCCTGCGTGGGGCTAGTGTGAAAAAATTCTGACAACCCGGGACTCAAACCCAGGAACCTCATCACTTATGCGGTGACAGCCCACTGAGCTATTGAGTCTCCGGGATGTGATATATATATATATATATATATATATATATATATATATATATATATATACATACATACATACATACATACATACATACATACATACATACATACATACATACATACATACATACATACATATATATATATATACAGTGGTACCTCGGCTTACGAGTGCCCCAACGTACGAGTTTTTCGGGATACGAGCCGTCGCTCGGGCGGTTTGTTGCTTTGGGATACGAGCCGAGATCCGATGTACGAGCTCAAAAAATTTATTTTTTTGAATTTTCCGGTTGTGGCTTCCGGTTCCGGTCACGTGGTTATCTTGCCGTGAAAGCATCTCTGCTTGGATATAAAACACGCAATCGTCGAAATACATGAGCGAGGAATCTCCTTGCTCCAGCCGGTGACGTCATCGGCGGGGATCCCCGCCTCCAGAGTGGCTGGTCACGTGACCGCCAAAGCGTGTCGCGCGTGCGGGTATAATGAGCTACACCTGTGGATCACGTGACCACGGCAGCACGCCTCGCTTGAGAGGCATGGCTTTCGGTTTGCGTTTTGCTTTATAAGGCGCGATAAATGGGCTTTTGAGTGTTAGCGGTTCATGGCGTTGACGGTTCATGACGGTTCATGACGGTTCATGGCGTTGACGGTCAAAAACCCATTACATCAATTTTACCAGGCACTGTACAGTAAGTACAGTGGACACCAAATGCACGGTGGAAGGCTAGAAGTAGAAGATCGTCCAAGACAAGTGAGAATAAGCCATACTTTGGAGATGACGTCATTCGCTGGTCCGATAACCAAAGATGTGGTATAAAAAACCAGGTGAGCTAACAATGCAGCAATGAAGGAATTCGGCCAAGGCACCGGCACACAACGACCTACCTACATCGAAAGACTCAATGCCAATGGTGACAGAAGCCAAGACGGCCGGCTTAAACACCGCCGAAAGACCACGGTGTACCAACTTACGATGCAGAACATCTTGCACTTAATATGATGACAACAGGTGCCATCCTCTGACGTACCATTACAGGTACAGGTACAGTACACGTGAGCACAGAGCAAAAGTTCACTGAAACCGAGATTAAGAAAAAAGAAAAAACACCTCGTGGTCCGTGCTCGATATCCGAGTTTCAATCTTTTCAAACACATGATGCTCTCGGTCACGGTATCTCCTGCGAGCTGCTTCTCCTTCAACCACACAAACAACAACTTCTCCATATCTTCATGGATAGAGGTCCGGAGCTTTGAAATAATCGTAACGCCCTTGGCTGGCGTTATAGCCTTTATGGACTCCTTCTGCTTCAAAATCGTACATATCGTAGAAGGAGTACGATCGTACTGCCTCGCCAAGTCGACAACACGCACACCTCACCTGGCATGCTCTTCTCCTCTGCTTAATAAAACCAGTTTATTTCTTTACATTCTCTTGTATTATGTACAGTATATACGAGGTCGTGCTTGTTTATACATTATTTGTTATTTATAAAGTACATTTTTGTTATTTAAAAGCACCTAACAAAAAAAATTGGTGTTTTTTTTTTGAGGCTGGAACGGATTAATAGCATTTCAATGCATTTGAATGGGAAAATTTGCTTTGACTTACGAGCGATTTGGCTTACGAGCTCCGTCACGGAACGGATTAAACTCGTAAGCCGAGGTACCACTGTATATATATATATATATATATATATATATATATATATATATATATATATATATATATATATATATATATATATATATATATATGTGTGTATATATATATATTATATATGTATATCTATATGTGTATATATATAAATATGTATATGTATATATATATATATATATCTATATATATATATATATATATATATAATAATTCATTTATTTTGTATAGCGCTTTTCAAGTAGCCCAAAGGCGCTTTGACAGAGTGGAAAACATAATGCATAACAATACATGAAAACCACAATTGCAAAAAGACAAGAATCAATAGGGAAATATTTAAAGC
>NC_136262.1:219394735-219419735 GCF_964187855.1 Myxine glutinosa | reverse complement strand
CCACTGGATGAGGATGCCCACTCGGGTGATGGAGGGCAGCGCTCACCCAAAGCCAAGGCACCGATCACCGATATAGCAGTGATAATAAAATCAAGTGGAGAAGAGGTGCCTGAGGGTTTCACCTGCGTCGAGAGCACACCCACAGGTATATTGGCTGACCTCAACCATGGCAGCATAAAAAGCCCCCAACTGTTCATTTGCTACAGGCGTGGACGCAACAAGCCTCCTCTCATCGATCTTGGGTTAGTACAATAGCTACACCTCATCACACCTGAGAAAATGTCCTTTCCTTCTGATATATGTCTGTTTTCCAGTTTAGCAAAACTTGTTTCCAGTTTAGCTCGGTGTTGGCTTAGCGGTTAGGGTGCCGGCTTGGGATGCTAGGATCATGGGTTCGAATCCCGGTCAATCGCTGAATTAACGCCAGGGGGGTTGACTCAGCCTGTCATCCTTCTGAGGTCTGCAAATTGAGTACCAGTTTACTGGTAATTCCGTGTTTGTCGCAAGAGGCGACTAACAGGGTTGGCGGCAGGAAGGACATCCGGCCATAAAACATTGCTTAAAAAAGGGGACCATGGTGCCCAAAAAAGGCCAACCCCTGCTCTGCAGGGAAAAATGGCCTCAAAAGGTGTTTTTTTCCCCCCCCCCCCAGTTTAGCAAAGGCCTGCATGCTTGGCAGCATTTCATAGAAAGTGCTGAAATGCATTATATTGGCCTGTGTGCAGCACAGTTGATACTGTTTGGATTGCTTCAAAAAAGAATTCAAAACGCTCAAATGAGCGAATAATCATGGTTTGTTTTCTTGTTGCTGCTCACCAAATTTGCGTGAGTATTAGGCACGTCAGGAGTATAGTTCAGTCGGACTATGCTCATCATTGAGCTTTCTAGTCTTTATTAGATCTCTGCCAACAAAGACACCATTTTAATGCTCTGCTAGCAGGGGATAATGTTCACACTGTATCTCTTGAAAAGAGTAGGCCATCATGTGCTGGTAATTGTCCAAATTCATTACTTGTTGATATTGAAGGAAGGTAGATGTGAATATTGATTTGGTTAACAGTAAGATTAGGGTTACTGCATAGAAGTTAAGTTAATTTATATTTTATGCTACTAGGGTGCGGAGCAAGCATAGGCATGATCATAAAGATTGTAGCATTATTCAAGAAGATGATGTTTATTGATTATTTTCAAAACTTGGCCAGATTTGCTCTAAAGTTAGGCAGAATGCATTTGGATATGGGGGAGGTGCTTGGGGTTTAGTTGGGAGGGGTGGGACCACGAAAGCAATTTGGAATAAAGGTAATCCGCAGTCCCTGCTGCAAAATAGCCAAAATGCTCTGAACATGCTCGTGTATATGCAGAGTCCTCTACGAGTGGAAGGATCGACTGCGGCCTGGTTGTGAAGTTGTCGAAACGACTCCGTATGGCCGCAGTGCAAATGTAAATAACAGCAGCACTGCAACTCAGCGCATCCTGCTCACATTCCGGCGAGCACATGAGCTGTCAGCTCAGAATGCACTTGCTGTCACAGACGTGTGCATCATCATCGGAAGCAAGGGGGAGAGTGCACCACACACATTCTGCCGCTTGGATCGCAGCCTCAACTCTGGCATGGTAAGATAAATGCAGATTTTGCAATAACATGAACTCTTACTGCCGAATATGAACAGGCCGATATGCAGCCTTTGTGCACTGGTTCTTCACTCTGTGTGGGTTGACAAGATCCACCATCAGGATGGGGGCATGTTTTCTACTAGCTCAGCCACTACTGAGCTATGCATGGAATTTCCTGTTATTTTAGCTGAGAAGTATGTTTTCAGCACTGGAGGTTAAAAAAAAATTTTTTACTTGGAAACTTAGGCAAAATTTGATTCTGTATTGAATAACTGGAAAAACATTAGAACTTTAAGTACTGTACAGTACTTCAAAATAAAGTTGCAGAATCTGTTGATTGCCTCTAGTCGTGATTCGCTCAGTCATTTGAGGCAATGTTTCTCTTGTAGTTAGAAATAGAATTTGCCAACTTCCCTTACCAACACTGTCCATGATGGAGGGTTTTCACATTTTAGGCTTGGAATGGGCCATGACCCAGCCAGGACAGGTTTTGAGCATCAAGCTCTTGATCTTTTTTTTCTTCTTTCTTCTCTTGCCGTTGACTGCCCTTTGGGCGACCATTAAATTGACATCACTTCTCAGTTGTTGTTTTCTTTTTTCTCCACAAGAGCGAACATTCCACTAGTGCTCCACAAGTGCTTTTCTCCACAAGTGCTCTCCCAAGAATGGGAGAGCAAAGTTGAGCTTACAATGAGGGTGGTGGGGGGCAACAATTGGGAATAACCAGTAAGTGAGTAAGGCAATGAAAAAAAAATAGGAGATCGTAGAGAGAAAGTGGGTGAGGGGTGGGGGGGGGGGGGGGGGGAGGGAGGAAGAGAGGAGAAGGGATAGAGATAGAGATAGATACAGAGACAGGGACAGATACAGATACAGAGACAGAGACAGACTTTTGAGGTCCTTTTATTACAAAAATATAAAAGTGTGTATATACAATTTACAAATCAAAAATCCCAACAAAACAGGAGAGAAAAAGAAAGCAAGGAAACAACGAGTATAACAATGAATCATTTCATTTTTACAAAAACATAAAATAAAGCAATACTACCAAAAATATAAAGACTTGATTATTTAAGAAAGAGATAATACCAACTCATTTTGGCGAACTTCACAAACATTTTCTAAACACCGTTTTTCCACAAACACATCAAGTTCAGCCATGGTCTTGGAAAAATTAAATTGAAGTTTTACCCTTGCAGAAACAAGCGCAGTGAAAAACGTCATGACGTTGCATTGGTGAAGCCGTTTACCGTTACGCTTCTCCTTTCTGGACAAGTATGTAGCAAGTTTTGCTGTTGCTACAAAAAAACACAACAGTTAATATTTTTTGTCTTGTGTACATTTCTTTTTGAACCCAAAAATAAAGGAGCGAAAAGTAAATCTGAAATTCAATTTGTGTGACACAAAGTTCAACCAGTTAAATAATGGAAAAAGTCTTTCACGGCCAATGAAAAAATGAAATACATCCTCATTTACAGAGCAAAAGGGGCAGCATGCAGATGTTGGGGCAAAATTCCTCACATATGTATTGCATGGGATGATCCAGTGGGCAATGCGCCACTGGAGATCCTTTGTTCTTTTGGTGATTTGCTTACAATGCATCGCTTCCCATACAGGTTCAGTGGGGGGCCCGGCAGGGAGTAGTCTCTTCCAGCGTGCTACTCCGTTTAATGGAGAAACACCGAGAATTAGGGACACACAACACCTATACAGACTCTTGCTGCTTGCAGCTTGCAATTCATTTGTCCCTGTGCTAACAGGTGGAAGTTCTCTGGGGGAGCAGTCAAAAATCAATTCAGGGAAGTATGACTCATCAGGATGTCCATGTGTATTCTGAGTCCATAATACCCGTAGCTGATGACCTTTTTGTACGACTTTCCTCAATGTTAAGCCGATTGTCCTCTTGGACCGAATTCCTGTCATATTTGAAATTTCTTCCACAGTCTTCCACCCCACACCAGAGTTTGGCCATAGGTGCCATACTTTGTTCATGCCTGCATCAATGAAGCGTTGGCACAAATCATGGCTCTTGAATACATCAGGGAAGAGAGGGTTGAAAAACAGTGGTTCAACTTCGAACATCCTTGGGGAGTACGTGTCCTCTTTGCGACTCACTGTAAGACCTTTCCAGGCATTGAGGAGGCTCTGGTAGAATATAGGGAGCGTTGCTGTATCCCTATCCTTGAGGTGGGTCAGGAATATTTCACGACCATAGCCGAGTCTGCCTGCCTGTTGCAAAATATGACAGGCCAATGGGTAATTTGGCAGGTGCTCAACATATAGAAGGCGCTGAATGGAGCACAAGTGAAAGGCCATGAGGCGGGATTTCACGTGAACAAGGCCTTGGCCTCCTTCAGATGAGTATGGGATATTATGTTTGGCCGCAGCCAATGATGGCCTCCCCAAAAAAAGTCCACAAGTTTGGCCTGGATCATTCTAAGCAGCACTTCCGGCTGTTGTAGGCAAATAAAACGATGCCATAAAGTTGCAGCAACCAAGTTATTGGCAACTAAGACACGGCCCTTAAATGAAAGGTGCGGTTGGGCTCTTTTCCACAGGTTCAGTCTCCTTTCCATTTATCCAATCAAGCCTTTCCAATTCTTTTCCATAAATTGTGTGGAACCAAGGGACACACCAAGGTAGTCGATACCATCTGCCTTCCATTCTAAGTTTTCCGGAAGAGGAGGTAGATGTGTCGAGACAGGGAGGCAACTATTAAGGTAAGGCACCCAAATAGCTTTGCTTTTCCTCCAATTATCTTTCAGGGAAGAAGCCTGGAAAAAGATTCTCAAGGATTTAACAAGAGCATCAATATCCTGTTTGCTTCTGATTATGACGCACACATCATCTGCATACGCTGATATAGTCAGTGGTGGACTCCTTGGGAAACACGTCAAGCCAGAGATATTCTCCCTGAGCTTACAAAGTAATGGCTCCATTGCCAACGCAAAAAGCAATCCTGAGACTGGACAACCCTGCCGTATCCCTCTTTGAACCTGCATGGGGGAAACGAGTTTATTGTTTACCTTAATTACACAAGAGATGTCAGTGTACAATAGAGATATGAAGGCTCTAAAATTAACCCCACAGCCACATGCTTCCAGAACACGCCACAAGAAAACATGATCAATACTGTCAAAGGCTTTTTCAAGGTCTAGAAAAATTATTCCAAAACCATTTTGATCGTGGTAAGTGCCCATTAAATCCCGAACTAAAAAAATGTCATAAATGGATCGACTGGGGATACAGAAAGTCTGATCGGGTAGGACCAGGTCACCAATGACTTTCTTCAGACGATTTGCCTTCGCTTTTGAAAACAGTTTGTAGTCGGTGCACAATACTGAAACTGGTCTCCAATTCTCCGTCCGCCGGAGATCTCCTGACTTTGGGAGGAGACTCACCACTGCTCTCCTTAGGCTTAATGGTATTGCACCAGTTTGCAGGGATTTTTGGATTCTATTTAAGAGTTCTGGACCTAAAAGGTCCCAAAATTCCAAGTAAAACTCAGCGAGTAGGCCATCAATTCCTGGAGCTTTTCCAGATTCCATTTCAACCAGAACACATTCTAATTCAGGAAGGGTTAACGGCACATCCAGCTCCAGCCATTGAGTTTCAATCAGGGATGGGAGATGAGAGGTAAAGAGTTTCATCTTATCCTCACAAACATCTTTTTTTGCAAACAGTTCTGAATAGTACTTTCTCATGGTATTTTTTACCCCATCAGAATTTGCAATTACATTTTCACTGGGGTCCATAACTGATAAGATAAACGGAGCTGGCTTCGTTTCGGATTTGAGGTGAAAAAAGGATTTGCTCGGGCTATCTGATACTTTAATATTTTTTATTCTTAATCTAACTAATAACCCTGCAGCTTTCTCCTGCAATAGTTCTCTAAGTTGGGTCTTTCTTTCAAGGAGTAACTTGTAGTTTGCCTCATTCTCTTGTTTCGCCAGTTTGTTCTCCAGTTTTAGAATTTCAGTTTCTAACCGAGCCAGTGTGACGACTTTCATGAGTGACATATGAATTAAACTGTTGACAAAACAGCCTTATATGGGTTTTCATATTGCCCCACCACAGGTTAATGGAAGCAAAACGGGGTTTTTTTCAACTACTGCTATCCATAGATTGTGAAAGGCTTCCTTAAAAAAGGCATCATCCAAAAGCTGAGTGTTAAATTTCCAATAGGCACTAGTATGTTTAAAATGAGGAAACGATTGGCCCATAGTGACCATGTGGTGGTCAGAGAAGATAGACGGGACAATATTTGAGAAGGTTACCATATTCCTAAAACGTGGGGTGATGTACCATCTGTCAAGCCTCGCTAAGGACACTTGACCATTGGAACATCGACGCCATGTGTACTGTTGGACATTTGGGTGTATTAAGCACCATACATCAAGAAAACCCACGACGGAAAGGAAATGGGAGTGGTCACCATGGGCTTCGGGATGTGGTTCTGGTGAGTTCCTGTCCAATTTGGGCTCAAACGTGCAATTGAAATCACCCCCCATGCATATGCACTGATTGAGGTCAACCAATTTTCATTGGTTTACCACGACAGTAAAGAAAGTTTTATGGTCAGTACTTTCACTTGGTGCATATACATTAAAAATAATAAATTTTAGGTTATTAATCACCAGTTCCAGGGAAGCAAACCGGCCCTTTATCACCTCCTGAAAGAGGCAAGGTTACTGGTACTCAAATCCTTTTAACAAGAACCTAACTCCAGCAGATACAGACGACATGTTACTGAAGAAGCATTTACCTATAAAATGCTGCTCCAGTCATGTTCAACCTTCTCAATGATGTGAGTTTCCTGCAGTAAGATCACATCAACTTGTTTCCGTTTGAATAAACTATTTACTTGGATCTGGCGGATTTTATTCGCCCCAGCACCATTTATATTAAGAGTTGCAAGAGTGAGTGTCTTCATATTTGTTTGTGAATTTTGTCTGACGCCGAGAAAACTCAAACTTTGCCTTTGTTATTATTTTCTTTAGTCGATGAAACTGTGATTTTGTGAGGTTTAGCTCCTCAGATTTTTTTAGGACCAGTTTTGCAGCCTGAATAAAGGAAGCCAAGTCGGGGAAATGATCAAAAATGACAACATTCCGTTGTCTGTGAGTTTCATTGAGAAACGAGAGAACAAGAGGAGGAGGGACTTGGGGCTGATCTACCATTGATTGTGATAAAACAGTCACATCCACCTCCTCCTCTGATTCCGATAAGTCAGACATTGCCCCAAAGGGGTCTGGGTCAATACCCTCAGCCATTCCTGTTTTATGAACAAGTATGCCAGCATCTGGGGGTCTCCAGAGTGTTGGGTTTGGGAAACATTGGCATTCTGACTACGATTTTCCTCAACTGAAGTCAAATCTTTGTTTCCACACTCTTGTGGATTTGTGTTTAAACCCTCATTTGCTAAATGGGCATAATTATGTTGGTCCATAGTTTGATCACCTTCATGTGGTCGGGTCGGATCGATGATATAACATTCACTGACTCACTGTCAGCCATATTTATATCATCACCCTCGTCCGTGCGGGAAATGGAAGCATTTGTTGTACCGTTTGAATCCCACGTCCATAGACCAGCACAGCATGGTTCCATTTTATTTATTTGGTCCATGTTTTGCACTGAGATTTCAGGAGTATCCTGAAGAGTTTCTGCAGGGAAGGTCTGCACATCGAGCACAACCTTTTTAACAGCACCTGGTGTTAACGACTCATCAGGTGCTCTTCGTTTACTAGTCGTCAACTTAGACTCAGTATCTATAGCAACGCTTTACCGAGGAGGAATAATATTGGAGATTGAGCTGCTGGTTTCACCCTCATTGGGAACAATAAGCTGTGGATTAACGTTTACCTCCTCCTCGTTGGGAATGTTGATTTGTGGCGTACCGGTAACCTCCTCCTCGTTGGGAATGTTAGTTTGTGTATCGGTAACCTCCTCTTGGTTGGGAATGTTAATTTGAGTACCAGTAACCTCCTCGTTGGGAATGTTAATTTGAGTACCGGTAACCTCCTCCTCATTGGGAACAATAAGCCGTGGATTAACGTTTACCTCCTCCTCGTTGGGAATGTTAAATGGAGTAATGTGTACCTCCTCCTTGTTGGGAATGTTAGTTTGTGGCGTACCGGTAACCTCCTCCTCGTTGGGAATGTTAATTTGAGTACCAGTAACCTCCTCCTCATTGGGAATCTTGATTTGAGTACCAGTAACCTCCTCCTCGTTGGGAATGTTGATTTGAGTACCGGTAACCGCCTCCTCGTTGGGAATGTTAATTTGAGTACCGGTAACCACCTCCTCATTGGGAATGTTAATTTGAGTACCGGTAACCTCCTCCTCGTTGGGAATGTTGATTTGAGTACCGGTAACCTCCTCCTCATTGGGAATGTTAATTTATGTAGTCACGTTAACCTCCTTCCCAATAGGAATGTTAATTCGTAGAGTCACGGTAACCTCCTCCTTGCACACCGCATCAGTGTGACCTTTTTTCCCCCACACCTGACACACGAGGCTTTGCGACAAAACCGTTTTAAATGCCCGAACGCTCCGCACTGAAAACACGTTAAGGTGGCGGACGATGCATACAGCTGGTAGTTCGTGTCGTCGAAGTTTATTTTGAACGAGATATTGAGTCCCGTATCGTCCCCATGGTCTGGTAGGACCATGTACACCTGCCTTCGGAAACATGACGTGTTTAACACGTTCATTCCGACAACCAAGAGGAATTGTCGAGATCCTGGACACCATTTTACCATAACGCGATAACACGGCCATAATCCTGTCATTGGAAATAAACGGAGGTGCGTTCGATATAACGACTATAACGGGAGTCAACATCGGTGACGCCATCATAAAATGACCACTCACTGTGCTTATTCCGGCACTTACAACGTCATGGACGAGTTCATCGTCTGAAATGAAAACAACTACCTTCTGATTCATACCAGTTTTGCAGCCTGAATGTATATTTTCATCACCAATATAATATACGTGCAGCACGTATATTTTCATCACCAATAATATTCCCAACTGCGAGAATAATGTCCTCTGCAGGAACTCAGTCGGGAGGAACGCACACGAACGCATGCTTCCGGGTTAAACCCTCGAAACCCTCACATCGAGAGCGTACATTCGCCATGTCGGCGATATTGTCGCGCCCTTCTCGTCCGAACCGGACAAGAACTGAAGGTATCAAACCTAAATAAATCAAGCTAAAATAAAAACCAAAAACGCATTGTAAGCATAGACAAGGATTACAAAGCGTCGTCAAAACAGGTAGGCTGCACCCAAAATAGGCCCGTTCTCAATCTCTCTCTCTCTCGAACACAAAGGAGCCGAAAACCGAAGAACAAAACGCCAGAGGCACATGGGATGTAACAGGAAAGGAGAGAAGGGATGGGGAGGGGGGGGGGGGGCTGTAGGGACAAAAACAATACACTGTCGACTCACCACACTACAGAGCAGCTCCATACGGCGGCCATGACGCCACACCCAAATCACAACAGCCAGCAGGGGTAGAGAGACAGAGAGAGAGATAAACTATAAAATCAGCAAGTAAGAGTATTGGATTTGGGAGGGTTAATGGGGGTAATAAAGACCATGGGCCAGGATGGGGATGACACGAGGTGGTGGTGCCCTGCCTGCTTGAAACCGTTGTTGCCACAATCTTGTGTTTCAAAGCTCGATTTATAGATTTATCATTATTCTGTTTTAAATTTATTTTATTTGACAAGGGCTTTCAGAAAGTTTTGCTTTGGGATACGCTACAGTGGTATTGTTCAACATCAAAGGTTCATTTCTTTATGTCACTAAACTTGTGCTCATGTCCCTTTTGCTTTGACCTTTTTATGCTGGTTTTGTTTATTTTATTCGTCTTAATTTTTTTCCTCCTTTTTTTATTTTTATTTTTTACAAATGGTCTATTTTGGTCGTACAATAACGTTGAGGAAAGAGATGTTGATTTTGGCTTTTAGATATTTGATATCACTACTTTTATTCATTGCTTTATTTATATACTAGCGGACATACTCATCAAGGACTGGTGAATGGATGAAATAGCATTTGACAGGACTATAGGACTATAGAACAACAACAATACAGTAATGAACAGAACAAATGGAGACAATAACACCAATCCCGTGACCTTTGGTCTCAAAGCACCGACCCCTCGGAATGCCGTGACGTCATCTGGCATCGCAAATGCTTTGAGAAAATTGACTAGGTCCGTCAGAATAAAAGTAGTTGTTAAGCAAATTTAGAGACTAAGGAAATTTGTAAGACATTGTAAATTTTACCTGATAGGGTTTGGTGACTGTGCACAAAGTAGTGATCGGTGAGATGGCAATCATGGCAGACAAAGGGACAGACACTGTTACATTAATAATATATTGAATTATTCAGAAGTGCAACAGATCAAAATTTGTATGATTTTGTGAAAGTTAGGGGTTAATCTTTCTAAAACATTGGTGTGAGGACTGGCCATGAAGAAATCTGGGCATTCACATGAGTGGATATGATATTTTGTGTTTAATTAATGATATTTCTCCAAATAAGTACCATAATCATGCTTCATTCAGTAAAACACATTTTTGGCCGACTGGCCCAAATACTTCACTCCCAGAATTGAACAATTTGTTTGGCCCGAGGATTTTTTTTTTTCTTAAGGAGAGCTTAATTTTATATATACAGTCAGGTACAAAAGTCTCAGTCCACTTGGATCCATGGCAAGCTTTCTCATTCCACGATTTCAAACAGCAATTTTTTATAACATTGAATACATTTATTCATATAATTCATCTATATATATATGAAAGAAAGTTTTGTTTGTTTGTTTGGTTGTTTGTCTGCACGCGCTAATCTCCTGAACGGTGAAAGATAGGAGGAAACCTCTAAAACAAAAAATGTCGGGACGGGCCCCGGGAAGGTTATAGGCTAGGTGGCGAGGTCGGTCGAGGCTGCCTCGGCTGGGCCCAATTCGCAATTAAAAGCTGAGCTGAATCATAGTAGTCAATCTTCTACGGCCGCGAGTAAAAGCTGAATTATGGTAGTAAATTCATTCAAAAAGAACTGAAAATGTCTGGAAGGGCCCCGGGAAGGTTATTGGCTCGGTGGCGAGGCCGGTCGAGGCCACTTCCGCCGGGCTGGGCCCATTTCACAATTAAAAGCTGAGCTGAATTATAGAAGTCAATCTTCTACGGCAGTGAGTAAAAGCTGAATTATGGTAGTAAATTCATTCATGAAGAACCAAAAATGTCGGGACGGGCCCCGGGAAGGTTATAGGCTATGTGGCGAGGCTGGTCGAGGCCGCTACGGCTGGGTTGGGCCCATTTCGCAATTAAAAGCTGAGCTAAATTATAGTAGTCAATCTTCTACGGCCGTGAGTAAAAGCTGAATTTTAGTTGTAAATTCATTCAAAAAGAACCAAAAATGTCAGGACGGGCCCCGGGAAGGTTATAGGCTAGGTGGTGAGGCCGGTCGAGGCCGCATCGGCCAGGCTGGGCCCATTTCGCAATTAAAAGGTAAGCTGAATTATAGAAGTCAATCTTCTACGGTGGTGGGTAAAAGCTGAATTATAGTAGTAAATTCATTCAAAAATAACCCGGGAAACGCCGGGTGCTTTCAGCTCGTTATTATATTATATTTATATATACATAAAAGAAAGTTTTTGTTTGTTTGTTTGTTTGTCTGTGTGCGCTAATCTCCTGAACGGTGAACGATAGGAGGAAACCTCGAATACAAAAAATGTCCTGACGGGCCCCGGGAAGGTTATAGAATAGGTGGTGAGGCCGGTCGCGGCCGCTTCGGCTGGGCTGGGCCCATTTCGCAATTAAAAGCTGAGCTGAATTATAGTAGTCTATCTTCTACGGCCAGAGGTAAAAGCTGAATTATAGTAGTAAATTAATTCAAAAAGAACCCGTGCAACAGCGGGTGCTTTCGGCTAGTCTATCTATATATATATAAAAGAAAGTTTTTGTTTGTTTGTTTGTCTGCATGCGCTAATCTCCTGAACGGTGAAAGATAGGAGGAAACCTCTAAAACAAAAAAATTTGGGACGGGCGTCGGGAAGGTTATAGGCTAGGTGGCGAGGCCGGTTGAGGCTGCCTCGGCCAGGCTGGGCCCATTTCGCAATTAAAAGCTGGGCTGAATTTTAGTAGTCAATCTTCTACGGCTGCGAGTAAAAGCTGAATTATAGTGGTAAATGCATTCAAAAAGAACCAAAAATGTTGGGACGGGCCCCGGGAAGGTTATAGGCTCGGTGGCGTGGCCGGTCGAGGCCCACCTCGGCCGGGCTGGGCCCATTTCACAATTAAAAGCTGAGCTGAATTATAGTAGTCAATCTTCTCTGGCCGCGAGTAAAAGCTGAATTATAGTAGTAAATTCATTCAAAAAGAACCAAAAATGTCAGGACGGGCCCCGGGAAGGTTATGGGCTCGGTGGCGAGGCTGGGCGAGGCCGCATCGGTCGGGCTGGGCCCATTTTGCAATTAAAAGCTGAGCTGAATTATAGTAGTCAATCTTATATGGCCACGAGTAAAAGCTGAATTATCGTAGTAAATTCATTCAAAAAGAACCCGGGCAACACCGGATGCTTTCGGCTAGTCTATCACTACAGTCACGTGAAAAAGTAAGTACACCCCATGTAAAGTTTTGACTTTTTCAACATATTTCAACATACAGCTATTTGATCTTCATTTCAACAATATTGATAGATAAAGGTGATATAATATAACAAATATCATGAAACATTTACATTTTGTACTCCATTGTATCATTTAAATAAAGATAAATGCAAATTTCGCATGTGGAAAAAGTAAGTACACCCTTGGCTGTAATAGGTGGTATTGCCCCCTTTGGCAGAAACAAACTCAAGTAGGCATTTCTTATAACTGTCTACCAGTCTCGGACATCGACTGGGAGAAATTTTTGCCCACTCCTCCATGCAGAATTCTTTCAGCTGTGCGATGTTTGAGGGGTTCCTTGCATGCACAGCTCGTTTCAAATCCCCCCACTACAGCTCGATGGGATTTAGATCCGGTCTTTGACTTGACAATTCCAGAACCCTCCATTTCTTTCTTTTCAGCCATTCCTTGGTGGATTTACTGGTATGTTTAGGGTCATTGTCATGTTGCAAGGTCCACCTTCTGTTGAGCTTCAACTTTCCGACAGATGGCCTTACATTATCCTCGAGCATCCTCTGGTACAATGAAGAATTCATAGTGGATTCTATGATGGTGAGCTGCCCAGGCCCTGATGCAGTAAAGCTGCCCCAAACCATAATATTTCCACCACCATGCTTTACAGTTGGTATCAGGTTTTTGTGGTCAAATGCTGACTTTGGTTTTCGCCAAACATGTCTTCTGGTACTGTGGCCAAATACCTCTACCTTTGACTCATCTGTCCAGAGCACATTGTTCCAGAAGTGCTGGTCTTTGCCGAGGTGTTCATTGTCAAACTTTCGTCTTGCCCTGATGTTCTTTCTGGACAGCAAAGGTTTCCTCCTGGCACACCTCCCATGTAGATCAAATTTGTGCAGCCTCTTTCTTATGGTAGACTCGTGCACTTTGACATCAACAGTGGCAAGAGCTACCTGTAGGTCCCGTGATGATATTCTGGGGTTCTTAGAGACTTCTTTCAGCATCTTGCGGTCTGCTCTCGGGCTGAAGTTGCTGGGGCGGCCTGGCCTGAACAAGTTGTCAGTTGTTTGGAATCTTCTCCACTTGTAGATGATCTTCTGGACAGTTGAATGATTGATTTCAAATTGTTTGGAGATCTTTTTAAATCCCTTCCCAGACTCGTAGGCATCTATAACCTTCTTTCTGAAGGCCTCAGAGAGCTCTTTTGATCTAGGCATGGTGATGCCGCACACTTCAACAACAAAGAGCAAACCAAACTAAATGTCTGAGGTTTATATAAGACAGGTTCCTCCAAGATCCTCTCTAACGATGTTCTAATCATTTGCACCTGAGCTGGTGCACCTGATTCTAATTTTAGGTATTTGAAGTAGTGATAAATGTAGGCGTGTACTTACTTTTTCCACATGCGAAATTTGCATTTATGTTTATTTAAATTATACAATGGACTACAAAATGTAAATGTTTCATGATATTTATTATATTATATCACCTTTATCTATCAATATTGTTGAAAAGAAGATCAAATAGCTGTGTGTTGAAATATGTTGAAAAAGTCAAAACTTTACGTGGGGTGTACTTCCTTTTTCACGTGACTGTATATATAAAAGAAAGTTTTAGTTTGTTTGTTTGTTTGTTTGCACGCGCTAATCTCCTGAACGGTGAAAGATAGGAGGAAACCTCGAAAACAAAAAATATCAGGACGGGTGCCGGGAAGGTTATATGCTAGGTGGCGAGGCTGGTCGAGGCCGCCTCAGCCTGGCTGGGCCCTTTCGCAATTAAAAGCTGAGCTGAATATTATAGTAGTCAATCTTCTACGGCCACGAGTAAAAGCTGAATTATAGTCGTAAGGCCTATGTCCAGAAGATGAAATTCATTCAAAAAGAATCCGGGCAACGCCCGGGCAGTTCCTTCGACCTCGTGGCTTGGTTTTTGCTCTGATATGCATCGTCAGCTGTGAGACCTTTTTTAGACAGGTGTGTGCCCTTCCAAATCATGTCCAATCAATTGAATTTACCAAAGGTGGACTCCAATCAAGCTGTCAAAAAATCTCAAAGATGATCAAGAGAAATGGGAGGCACCTGAGCTAAATTTCAAGTGTCATAGCAAAGGGTCTGAATACTTATGCCAATGTTGATATTTCAGTTTTTTCTTTTTAATAAATTTGCAAAACTTTCTAAAGTCCTGTTTTCTCTTTGTCATTATGGGGTATTGAGTGTAGATTGATGAGGGAAAAAATGAATTTAAACGATTTCAGCATAAGGCTGCAACATGACAAAATGGGAAAAAGTGAAGGGTTCTGAATGCACTGTATATATATATTTATATTTATTTATTTGTATCTTATTCCAGTCAATCTGCCAACAATTTTCAAACATCGCTTATGGATATGCACCCCCAACTGGAATTTAACCTCCTCCATGCTTAATTGTTGACTTTAAGTAAGGTTCTTTAAGTTTCCATTTTTTGTCATTTCACTTGCTGTCTTTGATTAGATCCAAATAACTGAAACTTTGACTCCTCCACCCTCCACGTCTTTAAAACAGCTGTTCACCACCATCTCTTATCTTCCCCCATCCAAAACCTTGATCTTTTCTACCCCCGCTAATTTCACCCCAATTCCACTTTTTTGAAATACCAACTTCTGTCCTGGAAGTCCTTGGTGTCCTTGTGTTTTATACTTCTCCCTCCCCCCCCCCCCCTTCCCATGCCTCCTCCCCCCAAGCCCTCTCCCTTCCACACATCTCCCTGCTCTCAAATGTTGTGTTTGTGTGCTTCCCCTTCTCTCCCCATCTTGTTTTCCGCTCCCTCTTTTTATATATTTTGTTTGTCTGGTTGATTTGTTTGTGAAGTAAATGTTAGCTCTTTCACGAGCCTCGATTCAGTATACAAAAAAAAAAAAAAAGCACATTTGACCATTGTTCCTCAGTCCAATTTCTGTTCTTGTGCATATTTTAGCCTTTTGGTCTTGTTCCACTTTCTTAACAGAGCTTTTCTTGCTGCAACACAACCTTTAAGTCCTGATTACCTCCGCCACCAAAGTTGGATGGAGGTTATGTTTTCACCCCTGTCTGTCTATCAGTTTTTCCGTTTGTTTGTAAACAAGATATCTCAAAAAGTTGTGGACGGGTTTGCCCGAAATTTGGCTGAGATGTAGCGTATGTGACAAGGGCGAAATTATTTGATTTTGGTGAAGATGCGGATTTGGATCCGGCTATTGAATTTTTTAAGCGATTCTTCACCATTGGGAGATAGGGCCAAAAACGATACATAGCAGGATATCAAACGTTATGGACAGATTTGGACGAAACTTGGTGGACAGGTTGTGTGTGTGACAAGGACGATTCTATTTTGGTGAAGATCTGAATATGGATTCGGATATGATAATTATTTAATTTTTTTAAGTGATTCTTCATTATTGAGTCCCTGGTGTTGGGCTAGCGGCTAGGGTGCCGGCTTAGGATCCTAGGATCCTGGGTTCGAATCCCGGTCAATCGCTGAATTAACGCCAGGGGGGTTGACTCAGCCTGTCATCCTTCCGAGGTCGGCAAATTGAGTACCAGTTCACTGGTAATTCCCTGCTTGTCGTTAAAAGCGGCAAAAAGGGTTGGCGTCAGGAAGGGCATCCGGCCGTAAAACATTGCTTCAAAAAGGGGACCGAAAAACAACAACAACCACAGTTCCCGAAAAAGGCCAACCCCCGCTTGCGGGGAAAAAATGGCCTCTAAAGGTGGTTATTCTTCATTATTGAGAGATGGGGCTAAAACCAACATATGGTGTGATATCTCAAAAAGTTATGGATGGATTTGGACGAAACTTTGTGGGTAGGTTGTGTGTGTGACAAGGAAGGATTGATTCCATTTTTGGTGAAGATCCGGATCTGGAACCGGCTACGGCTAGTATAATTTTTTAAAAGTGATTCTTCACCATTAGGAGATCGTGCCAAAAACGATATATAGCAGGATATCGGATGATTTTGATTAAATGTGAGTCTGTATTGTGATTTTCTGGTGTACTCTGGGCTACAAAACTAAACTGTCTACCTGACGGAGGTATGCTCTCTACTGAGTGCCGGTCTAGTTTCAAAAGTGACCTTAATGCTGTTGATGGAAGGATGAGCCTTCTGCCAATTCTGGTTCTTTCATTCCTGGGTTTATCAATTACAGATAATGTTTTTCTGTACTTGTTGATTGTGCTTTGGTTATTGTACCTTGAAAATCGAGTGATGCGAGCTATTTCACTAAATGTTTTTCTTTCTTTATGCAGAAACACAATTTTAAGGCGACCTTCTACTGAGTTTTTTGCCATTTTGTTTTAAGCTATAAGTTAATCCTGATACATATGTATTCTGCAGTACGAAAAGTGGCCTTTTACCTTCATGGATGTGTAGAGAGGATCACCAGATGTTAATGACAAGAAGCACCTAACAATTTGATTGGTAAATGTGACTCATCAATTAGATTTGATTGGTAAATGTGATGGATTAGCTATGACAACACTGCATATTAGCTGCTCATGGATAGTTTACTTTGAGTTGTGATCACAAGTCTAATGAAGATTCTGATCAATGTGATTTAAAGACTACTAAATAACAAGCTCGGTTTCGTCTTCCCAAAACGAAATTGTATCAATTACAGTGAACGTTGTTAAAATAGCAGAAAACACTGGTGGAGGCTTTGAGTACATTAGTGATGCTCGTGACATCCACATATCGTCACTCCTGAATGTGTCCAGGCCTTTTGAAAACCGCAGTGTATATCATGCTTCCATGAAATAAATCTGCTTCTGCATCTTCTTCTGACTCATCGATGTTTTGAGCTTACAGCTCAAAGTAAGTTAGAATGAGGATATAAGTGTTTTGAAGCAACACTTCGGAAAAAAATAAGAAAAACATCAAGAACCAGTGTATCACAGCTTGCCATCATTTCAATCGATGTCATTATAGAGTATCACTGCAAGTTGCATTTTTTAAACCTGTTCGGAGATGCTCTCATCACTTTATTCTCTCTCACAGTGGGGCTCCGATGTGTATCTCTGCTATAAGAAGTCTGTCGCTAAAGCCAACACCATCGCATATGAAGCTGGTAAAGTTTATTCTGACTTTTTGGATCCCATTTGAAATGCATTTCGAACTTTGTTAGTCCTAATCGTCATATTTTTGTCCTGACTTGATGGTGCAGATGTGGTGCTATAACCTTTGACCTGTCTAGTCTTTTAGGGGGGGGGGGGGGGGGGGTTGAGTCGGCCGAAGTACAAACAGATTTATGCTTAGCAAGCAGAGTGTCGCATCAAAAAGTGCTCTGTCCCTCAGATGGACATCAAGCTACGTGTCCCGTCTCCTAAAATTTGTTGGTAGATGTTAAAGATCCCATTGTGCCTTTAGCGAAGAGGAGGCGTGTTATCATCAGAACCCTGAACAAATTCCAATTCCACGCCTGAACCGATATGCACTGCATCAGCCATGCTGCCTCACTCTGATTTAAACGAGCAGGTCCGGGAGAAGACCGTCATATTTGATAGAGCAGGATGTCGCTCTTTTTATTAGGAAAAATAAGAACTTAAACTGTTCCAGAATGCTTCTTGTGATTTGGGGTGATGTTTTCAAGGTCAATGGGTAAAGTGCAAAAAAATCTTCCAATATGACCCGCTCGCTGTCTTTAATAAATAGTTTTGTGGACTGGTGTGAAATGTTTTTACACTTCAATCATCGTTTTAATTGGGGGCTTTGTAGGCACAGCCAGGAAGAATGTTGGGCACACAATTTAGATGTACCTATTTGTAAGTAGGCCTTTGCATCTGTGATATCAATCACGATGTGGCTGGTTTTTTATTTTATTTTGCAAAACTGTTGATAATGAGGATATTTCAGAAATGTTTAAAACTTATCCTGGACTTTGATGAAGTACATACATTAAAGCTTTTTTGTTAACCAACATAGATAGACAGTGACAAAACCAGGAAGCTGTCTTTGTGTGCTGTCTTTGCATGTGCTGTCTTTCCGTCGCGGTCCCCATGTGCTGTCTTTCCCTCGCGGTCCCCATGTGCTGTCTTTCCCTCGCGGTCCCCATGTGCTGTCTTTCCCTCGTGGTCCCCATGTACTGTCTTTCCCTCGTGGTCCCCATGTGCTGTCTTTCCCTCGTGGTCCCCATGTACTGTCTTTCCCTCGCGGTCCCCATGTGCTGTCTTTCCCTCGTGGTCCCCATGTGCTGTCTTTCCCTCGCGGTCCCCATGTGCTGTCTTTCCCTCGTGGTCCCCATGTACTGTCTTTCCCTCGCGGTCCCCATGTGCTGTCTTTCCCTCGCGGTCCCCATGTGCTGTCTTTCCCTCGTGGTCCCCATGTGCTGTCTTTCCCTCGCGGTCCCCATGTGCTGTCTTTCCCTCGCGGTCCCCATGTGCTGTCTTTCCCTCGCGGTCCCCATGTACTGTCTTTCCCTCGTGGTCCCCATGTGCTGTCTTTCCCTCGTGGTCCCCCTGCACTGTCTTTCCCTCGTGGTCCCCCTTGGCTGTCTTTCCCTCACGGTTGTCAGCTCTTTCACGAGCCTCGATGCAGTATAGAAAAAAAAAAAAAAAAAAAAGCAAAGTGAGGATATTTTGCACAGAGTACTTGATGTATATAATGGTCTTCCTAGGAAGGTGGTAGTAGCAGCGACAGTCGAAAGGTTGTAATATAATTGGACAGGTACTGATTAATCCATGGCGATGGAAGGGTTTAAGGACAGAGGTACAAATGAGGGTAAACTGGAATTAAATTAGATAATGTGTGGGCAGTGTGGGCAGTGTGTGCATGTTGAACTGCCTAGGAATGGGATATAAATTATCTTCATTGTGGGTGTTCTGAAACTGTTTAGTTATTAAGGTGTCAAAATGTCTGTTAATGCAAACCTCACCTAACGACTCCCTTCCCCCTATCCACCCCCAAAATCTTTATATGTTATTCGTCCCCTACCGGTGTACACTGGAGGGGACTATAGGTTTGCACTCCGTCCCTCTGTCCGTCAGTCCGTCAGTCCGTCACGCAAAGAACAGTTTTCTAGACTTTTTTTCCTAAACTATTAATGCTAATGATTTCAAACTTGGCACATGGTTTCCTTATGATAAGTTACAGATCAAGTTCGAACTCCACGACGTTTCGATCATTTTTGACAAAGTTATGGCAATTTGAACTTTGGGAATTCTGATAATTCTGATGATCCTCAACTCAGTGCCATTTTAAGTTTTAATTTCCTTTAAAAACCATTTTCTCTGTAATCATTGGACCCATTGAGATCAAATTTTCACCATGGGGGGACTCGGTCTGCAGAATATTTTAATGGTAATTATGACGTCAAGTCACGTGGTTCGGCCGCCATATTGGTTTTCGTGAAAACACGAAAACCCCTTTTTCTCTGCAACGGCTGAACAGATCGAGGCCAAACTTTACAGGCAGAATCGCATACCCATGACGAACAAAAAAGTCAGCGAGCATGACGTCATGCATCACATGGTTTCAGAGTTATGACGTTTTTAAGCATGACCTTTAAAACCGAGCTCCTCCCTCATTTTTGATCCAATCGAGGGAAACTTCACGGATCTTCCTGTTCAGGCTGGAGTTCCCCAAGGCAGTGTTCTGGGCCCTGTGCTTTTTCTGGTCTTTATCAATGATCTCTCCGACTCTCTGGAAAATCCTCTCTATCTCTTTGCTGATGACTCCACTCTCTGCCGCTCCATTCCTCTGCCCTCAGATCGGCAGTCTGCAGCCTCCTCACTCTCTGAAGACCTGGACAAAATCACAGACTTGTCAAACAAGTGGAACATGTCTTTCAATCCTGACAAATCTCACACTCTTACTATGTCTCTCCGAAAAGATCGACTGGACAACTTCCCATCTACTTTCTCAACAATCCTCTCCAAGAAGTTCTGTCGCTCAAGCTTTTGGGTCTCACTATCTGCTATGATCTTTCTTGGGAAAACCACATTTCCAAGCTGGCCTCCAAAGCCAGTCGCCGACTGGGCATCCTCCGTCGTGCGAAGTCCTTCCTCGGCACACCTGAGCTCCTCACCACATAAAAGGCTTTCATCCGCAGCTCAATGGAATACTGTTCTCCCCTATGGGCCGGTGCTCCTGCCTCACACCTAGCTCGGCTTCACGCTGTTGAAACCAAAGCTTTCAGAATCATTGGAATCTCCCGTGATGAAGCTATCTCTGAGGGCCTTTCACTCACTCACCGCAGACAGGTAGGTGGTCTTTCTGTCTTCTGCCGACTCCTCTCCGGCCTTTCTCCCCCAGCTCTCTCTGTGCTTTGTCCCCCAAATATTCCTACAGGTCGCACAAGATCTGCCAGCAACCCTCTGATGGTTAAACTGCCGAAATCTCGGCTCTCTGCTCACCTTCACTCTTTCATTCGTCTTTTCTCCCGCCTCTGGAACAAACTCCCACAGTCCCTTCAATCCCACTCCTCCCTCAAGGTCTTTAAAACAGCTGTTCACCACCATCTCCTATCTTTCCCCATCCAAAACCTTGATCTTTTCTACCCCCACTAATTCACCCCAGATCCACCTTGTTTGAAATTCCAACTTCTTTCCTGGAAGTCCTGGCAGTGTACATATGTTTTATACCTCTCCCACCCCTCCCCTTCCCATGCCTCCTCCCCCCCCCCAAAGCCCTCTCCCTCCCACAGATCTCTCGATGTCCCTGCTCTCAGATGTTGTGTTTGTGTTCCTCCCCATCTTGTCTACCACTCCCCATGTTATATGTTTTATGTGTCGGTTTGTCTTTCTGTGTGATTAATGTTAGCTCTTTCACGAGCCTCGATCTTGTATACAAAAAAAATAAAAAATCTGTTCAGCATGTCAATCCACTAAAATGTCATTTTGGAATTTGCGATAGGGTACGTACTTTGGCAGATATCGTTAATTAAACGAAAATGTTAAAAAAATGGATATCTCCTGAATCGCTAGTACCTCAGACCGTGAGTTGGTAATTATATAATTCACACAGTGCAATATGTGCAGGCTGCTCCACGGAGCGACCTTGCGGGCTTCTCAACGAGGCGAGGCGTGACACACATGTCTCAGCATACCTCAGATCAAGTTTGAAAACCAGCATCAACCGTGCATAATTTGCATATTCGATCATTTTTGACAAAGTTATGGCACTTTTAACTTTGGTAGGGGACATGTATTGCAGCGCAATACTCAGAATGCTTGTCGTTGATGCCCCATGATGTACCCCTTCAACCAGCTCTTACCACACTGTTCACGTCCCCTCAACCCATTGAGCAGATGTTAGTTGGTAGTGGGTGTGGTGCTGTGCTAGTGGATTTGGTAATTGGACTAGAATGGAGAACGGGTTGTGGTGAGGGAGTTGCAGGAGATGATGGGGTGTCGTGTGATGTTGCACAGGTGCAGAGCGTATTGGCCTCTTGTTTTGAAATTTCCTTGTATTACCTCTATAAAGACAAATGATGAATTGCGAAAGATGATGGGAATATTGCCTGTGATTGATGCTGTGAAGAGGAACAGGTTGAGATGGTTTGGTCATGTATTGAGGAAGGATGAAAGTGACTGGTTGAGAAGAGTGATGGAAGTTAATGTAGAAGGAAGTAGAGGACGGGGAAGACCGAGAAAGACCTGGCTAAAGATGGTGGAAGAAGAAATGCGGGCAAGGGGGTTAACAAGGAGAGATGCAGAAAATAGGGCAAAATGGAGAAGATTGTCATGGGGACCGCAAGGCTAACCCCCGCTCCAGCAGGGAAAATGGCCTTAAAATGCATGTTGTTGTTGTTGTACCTCTATAAACACTTAACTTTTGTGTTATAACATTATATTAATACATTTGTGTAAAATGTAGTGTTTTTGTTGCTTCTGCAATTACTGCTACTTTATTACCAACTTAATTTTGAAGGTTACACAAGTTGCTTTTTATTTGTTTCCACATATTGTTCAGTTTGAAACTTGCAACACATTGTCACATGCTATTTCCACAAAAGATCTCAAACGCTCATTCTTCCTGCTGGTTACGATTTCTCAGAAATGTTTAAGTTCGTGTGCCTGTGTATTTTCTTCCAACATCTGCCTTTTTCCAGTGGATGAGTAAATGAAAAGCATTTCTTTCACAAAGCTGTCACAATTGCCAAGAAGTATTGTTTCACTGAACAGTCTGTTTTGGATTTGCTGCCTACTCCCTAGGGAATTCGTTTACTGGAAAGGTTAAAAGAAGCCTCGTGTAAGAGGAATTTTGACTGTCAGTTTGTTCCACTCCGATCTTTTGGATTTGTCTTCCAGACCATGAAAGGCATTTCTTACCAAGCAGCGACTACTTGATTATTAAATTTCTTTGGCGAATCCTCTGTCTGTCCATATACATTGTCTAATCTTTGCTGTTCTGTAGTTATGCTGATTTTTTTCCTTTTTCGAATAGCGTGCCATAAAACAATGGCATGATCTTGTATATTTGTGCCATAAAGGCTCAATTTCTCATTAAAGTTGAAAAGTGACCTCTCTTGATGTTTTATTGAAACTTTGCTGTTGTAGAATCGTTCATGGTCTCAATTGGAGAAACATCCATTGCCATCAATGTATATTATTCAAATGCAGCTGTATGCAATGTTTTAAAAATTGTATTACTTTGCTTTAAAAAAAAAAAACTCCTAGGTTTTAATAAAATTTTCCAAATTACAAAGTTTATATTTTGTGTTTATACTTTCACAGGTTTTAAACAACCTTTTCCTGTTGTAGAAACTTTTTCTGTTCTGAACTGAGTCTCCCCACTTCCTCCACTCTCCTGGAAATTTCCACACAAATCACGTCTCTAACAGATTTTGCATACGTGTCTACATGCGACCCTTGTCATTACCCTCTATAAATTGGCCTCCCATGAGGTCTAAGTCTAAGTCAGTTAAGGAATGGCTTGGGTTCATTCAACACCAAATACGTTTGCTCATGCCATCAGAATTTTTCAAACGGGATGACTGATACTGCCCTTACTTCCCAATTAAATGTTCATCACAATGTCATTTCTAGGGCACTGACAATATACCATCAGACTTGACAGTTCATGCAGAGAACCATCCATGGGGAAGAGGGATGGGTATGCTGTGTCACTGAAGCCGTGGAAGGCAGGTTCCTCGTCCGATGGATGAGATTGCAGTCATATTCTGCCCGAACCACTTTTGTACCATTTTCATGGTACAAGTGAGCACTGATTTCTGTTTTTCAGTTTTGAATCTTGTATACCTTTTTATCCCCCGCCCCTCCGACAAGGTCGGACACGGAGACATTACATTGAGCTCCGTCCCACCGACCGATCATCCATCCTTGTACTTTTGTGTGGGGTTGTGATATTTCCAAAACCATTGAACATTTAGCTTTCATATTGCAGATATTTATTCCACATGACGTTATCTCAACCCGATTAGATCACGGCTGTGATTGGCTGAATTCAGTTGTCATGGCAACCATCTCTGTAACTTGGCTTGTGTACGCGATATTTCAAAATCCATTTAAGACTTAGCTATCATTTTCCACAGATCTATTCCTCATACCAACGAAAAAGGATGGAGGACCTACAGTATCAGCTCCTTGTTCAAAATAAAGCATTGAGACAGTACCAAGACTTTTGACACACCCGGTGTTTATGTATGTGTGAAATGAATCCAATTTGAAGTGCTCCATCCTCGTATTCTAAAGCCATAATTAATATTATAATGGCCTGTGTGCATAAATTTGGATTATCCGGCTTTGTGATTGGATTTTACCATTACTTATTCACCATCTAAAATCGATGGCCATGCTGTGCCAGTGATTTTTCTCTCCATTAAACTGATTGTCAATTTTCAGGCCTTATCAGCCGCTACCCCATCGATGATTATGAGTTCTTCCCGCTCCCCCCAACTGTGCCGCTCTTCTGCCTGCCCATGGGTGCCACAATTGAATGCTGGCCTGCAGACACCAAGTACCCACTGCCTGTGTTTTCTACTTTTGTGTTGACAGCAGCCTCAGGTGAAAAGGTGAATGAAAGTCTATCAATCTCATTTTTGTATTTCCACTTTCGTTCTCCACATTTCTGTTTATAATTGTTCTTGCTTGTACAGTAATTAATTCTGAATATTAGTACAGACAACCCAAGTTAATTCGGACTACTTTGTTCCCAGCACCCAATGTCGGATTAGCAAGATTGTCGGATTAGAGGGATAAAATGAATGGCGGAAATCTGTTCCATGGATGTTTTGGTCGGATTGTGAGATTTCCGGATTAACGAGGGTTGACTCTACTTGTGGAGTCATCTTGACCTTTTTGTACCGAGGTGTGACTATTTTGTATACTCTGTTTGTTTTATTGCCGTAGTGATTGTCCAGTGATGTTTTGACAACTTTTGGCGGTGGTACCTTTTTGTAGATTGTAAACGGTTCCTGTCACTTTCCATGAGTGTGGTGTCGACCACATAAAAACTGTTGTGAAGTTACAGTGCCCAGAGACCTTTCACACCCCTTGACCTTTTCACATTTTGTTGTGTTCAGCCTGAATTTAAAATGGATTAAATTGAGATTTTTATGTCATTTATCTACACATAATACTCCATAATGTCAAAGTGGAATATTTTAATACGAATTTTTACAAATTAATTAAAAATGAAAAGCTGAAATGTCTCATGTCAATGTCTTCCACCCCTTTGCTATGACACTCTAAATTGAGATCAGGTTCATCCAATTTGCTTTGATCATCCTTGAGATGTCTTTACAACTTGATTGGAGTCCACCTGGGGTTAATTCA
>NC_136262.1:219334735-219389735 GCF_964187855.1 Myxine glutinosa | reverse complement strand
AACTGGGGAAGGCCCCTCCTGGCTCTGTCACCCCTTGGTGCCCTCTGGCACTGGGCTACCCGGGTCCGTCCTCCGGATCCTCGGGCCCCATCCACAACAACTCTACCGGCTCCCAGAGCCCACCTGCGGCCTCACCTGGCCGACATCCTAACCGTGGCGGAGTGTCAACCAACTACACACACTAACAGGCTACACGCCCAGCCATTTCCACAACACTAATGCACCCATTCAATCACCATTCTTCCACCACGCACCACAGATGCCAATATCCAACCACAATTTACCTGTACCCTCTACCTAACACTTACACTACCCTCCCCGGGTATTCGTGATGGGGGTCCATCCTCCTTTCCCCCATCCACCCCTTCGCACCATCCACTCCACTCCACAGTTTCCACCATACTCACTCCACGACCATCCATTCCAATACTCCATATACTCCACACTCCATGTCTTCCACACAACCATTCTCCATCCACCTGTCGTTGCACACCTGTGCAATCACACCTGGTGCCACCTGCACCCTCCTTCCCCCCTGGACCATTTGGTCAGCACAACTCACATCACTATCATTTACTCACACACTGCTCCATACACCTGTTCCGTTGCACACCTGTGCAATCACACCTTTTAACCACACACACAGCATCATCTGAACTACCTGTTGCCCTGCTACCTTAGTGCTCCCCGACTTCCCTTTAAACTAAGCACATACCACGTCATTATCATCCAAACTAATCTACCTGCGTCCCCACTACAGGTATCATTGTCACTACCTAATCTTACCATTACCTAAGGTCATCTCTAGGGCCCTACACACGATATCCTAACCCTCCCGGGCTAGTTTTCACTGCCAACCCCATAAAACTAGTGCTCCTTTGCCCCTGCTGTGAGAGATGGCAGAGTTGCCATCCCACCACATCAGGTATCTTCCACTACCAATTTTGCACACCAAATTCCAGCTAATTAGAAATTGGCCAATCACTACCAAATCTATTCACTTTTCTAAATTTTGGGTCAAAAACACTATCCTCATCATCACAGTCTACTCACTAGTGCCTCTCGGTGCGCCAATTCATTTCTAAAGCTCGGCTTCGTAAAGCCGAACAATGAATGCGGGTTGCTTGGTGCCGGCGGCTGGATCCGTCCGGCACTCGGTGCAGGGAAGGAGGTTTACCCAGGCCGAGATCCCACGCACCATCTCGGCACAGAGCCGTCCAATGGCCCGATCTCGCCCTGCCGGAACGCCTCAACAAAAAGGGGTCGCCATGACGACCCTTCCTACCGGGCCGCCCGCTCCGCATAGCGGAGCACGGACGCGGCCGGTCAGAGCGCGGCCCAGCGTGAATCCCGCACGGCGGTTCTTTTGAAACCGCCCCGGATCCCCGCGGCACGCAAAGCTGCCCGGCACGCACCGAGGGCCCGATTCGGCTATACGTCGCTCTAGCCGCTAACCCGGTTAGCGTCGATGCTCCACTCGCATGCTTACACCCTGCAGCCCGTTCCTTGCTCAAACATCCAGCCGTTCCCATGCTCCTAGTCATTGCACCTTCTCTTACACACCCAGGTACACTCATTCCGCTCACAGACTTGGTCACACACCTGACCACCGCACACCTTTGCACACACGTCGTTCGCACACCTCACCAACACACCTTCGCGCCCCCTCCTCGGTCACCTCCTCTGTGACAACCACAGGTGTGCTCTCACTTGCACACCCAACCACGTGCCTCACTACCAACTCCAGTTTGCATTCCCACACACGCTCTACCATTCCAGGTGTGCATCCTTCCATTCCAGGTGTACAACCTCTCTCACCTGCCACAACCAACTCACGCTCCGTGTCACTCTCACTACTTTTACCACCACACTCGGTCGCGCATTCACCCTTACTCTCGACAGCGCACTCTGTACCCATACACTCCTCTGTTACACACCTTCCTCGCGCATCCTCTTGCGCACACTCTCCCGTTACACCCTCCGTAACACTCACCATAGGTGTGCACTCTCTCGTTACATCCTCTGTAACACTCCCCACTACGCGCTTCCATGTGCCCCCTCGCACACGCGCTACGACCAACTCACTCTCGACAGCACACTCACTCCTCGGCGCGCACTTTTTCCTCACACACCCCATAGTCGGACATTCTCGCACACCTCCTCTTTCGCACACTGTACCTGTCGCACACTTCACCAGCGGCCTCTCACGAACACCCGGGTCCAAACCAACCCCCAAGCCGACTGAATCTTCCGTCACACCATATACATTTCCGCGTATATCGCCACTCACCTTGGCACCTCGTCTCCGCACCTCCTTCGCCACCTGCAAACACTTTATTTGGTTAGCAAGCACAACATCACGATTTGAGCACCGACCTTGTACATAATCCATCACCTCCTCCTTTATCTCTCTCTTAGTTTCCCTCCGTCTCTTCTTAATTTCACTCACCCCCTCTTCCACTTTTTTTTTTTTTTTTTTTGTATACAAGATCGAGGCTCGTGAAAGAGCGAACATTAATCACACAGAAAGACAAACCGACACATAAAACATATAACATAGGGAGCGGTAGACAAGATGGGGAGAGAGGGGGAAGGACACAAACACAACATTTGAGAGCAGGGACCGAGAGACATGGAGACATCGAGAGATCTGAGAGAGGGCGAGGGCTTTGGGGGGGGGGGGGGGGGCGTGGGAAGGGGGCGGTGGGAGAGGTATAAAACATATGGACACTGCCAGGACTTCCAGGAAAGAAGTTGGAATTTCAAACAAGGTGGATCTGGGGTGAATTAGTGGGGGTAGAAAAGATCAAGGTTTTGGATGGGGAAAGATAGGAGATGTGAGTCTCCTGCCTGCGGTGAGTGAGTGAAAGGCCCTCAGAGATAGCTTCATCGCGGGAGATTCCAATAATTCTGAAAGCTTTGGTTTCAACAGCGTGAAGCCGAGCTAGGTGTGAGGCAGGAGCACCGGCCCATAGGGGAGAACAGTATTCCATTGAGCTGCGGATGAAAGCCTTGTATGTGGTGAGGAGCTCAGGTGTGCCGAGGAAGGACTTTGCACGACGGAGGATGCCCAGTCGGCGACTGGCTTTGGAGGCCAGCTTGGAAATGTGGTTTTCCCAAGAAAGATCATGGCAGATAGTGAGACCCAAAATCTTGAGCGACAGAACTTCTTGGAGAGGATTGTTGAGAAAGTAGATGGGAGGGTTGTCCAGTCGATCTTTTCGGAGAGACATAGTAAGAGTGTGAGATTTGTCAGGATTGAAAGACATGTTCCACTTGTTTGACCAGTCTGTGATTTTGTCCAGGTCTTCAGAGAGTGAGGAGGCAGCAGACTGCCGATCTGAGGGAAGAGGAATGGAGCGGCAGAGTGTGGAGTCATCAGCAAAGAGATAGAGAGGATTTTCGAGAGAGTCAGAGAGATCATTGATGAAGACCAGAAAAAGCACGGGGCCCAGAACACTGCCTTGGGGAACTCCAGCCTGAACAGGAAGAGGAGATGAGAGAAACCCATTCAGGGCCACACGTTGACGACGACTAGAGAGGAAGTCCGCCAGCCATGCGTGGAGATTTCCATGGATACCAAAGGAGGAGAGTTTGGTGAGCAGAGCGGGGTGCCAGACCGTGTCGAAGGCACGTGATATGTCGAGGGAGACAGCTCTAATTTCCTGTTTGGCATTGAGGACCTCCATCCATTGTTGAGACAGCAGAAGCAGCATGTCCAGAGTAGAGTGACCTGGTCTGAAACCAAATTGATGATCAGAGATCAAGCCATTGGAGAAGAGGAAAGATTTCATATCCGAAGCAATGATGGATTCCATGACTTTGCTGATAATTGGGAGAAGGCTGATTGGTCTGTAGTTGCTAGGATCTGTTTTTGCACCTTTTTTGTGCAAAGCGGTGATGTTGGCTGATTTCCAAGCAGATGGCAGTTGACCTTGAGCAAAAGAGAGGGTGAAGAGAACAGAGAGAGGGTGAGATAGAGCAGCAGAGCAGGATTTTAGGACCCGTGGGCTGATGCCGTCGGGTCCAGTTGCAGAATCAGAGTCGAGGGTTGACAGAAACTTTTCCACCTTGTCAGGAGGAAAGGACACGGAGTCCAGGAGCAGCAGGGTACGACTGGGTATGGTGGGTACAGAGAGGGATGGGTTTGGGACACAAGATTTAGAGGCAAACACAGAGTTGAGGCATTCAGCTTTTTCACGTGCGGAGTCAGCTGTGTAGCCGTTTGAGGTAAGGGAGGGGATGGAGGGGGAACAAACACCAGAAACGGATTTGACCAGACGCCACCAGGATTTGGAAGAGGGAGACAGATAAGAGAGTTCGGTCTTGAGAACGGAGAGATATTGTTTCCTGGCTCTCCTGAGGGTGGACACACACTTGTTTCGGGCTTTGTGAAAGGAAATGAGATTTCCTTCCGTTGGATTTGCTTTCCAGGAGACGAAGGCAAGTTGTTTCTGGGCAACAGCCTCACCACAAGATTCCGTGTACCATGGACGGGAGGAAGGGTATGACAACTGAAGACGAGATGGGATAAATCTGTGCATGAGAGAGAGCAATTTACTTTGGAAGAATTCCCAGGATGAGTTGATGTCAGAGGTGGTAGAGATGGGAGACCAGTCCAGATGATTGATGGCTGCTTGAAGACCGTGCCAGTTGGCCTGAGTGAAATGCCAGACTCGTCGACGCTGAGCAGGCTCCCTGAGGATGGTCAGAGAGATGTCCACTTTAACAAGGACATGATCAGATGATCCGATCGGAGCAGAAGAAGAGCAGCAGACATTTTCAGGGAAGTTAGTCATAACCAAGTCCAGAAGAGAAGATGTTCCGTTGACTGAGATCCGGGTCGGGAAATTGACAGATTGTGTCAGTCCCAGTGAGTCGCAGAAGTCCTTTGCTGAGGAGCCATGGCTGGTGAGAGAGGTACCCACACCCAGCCAACTGGCATGATGACAGTTGAAATCACCACATATGAGGAAGAGAGAGTTGGGATGAGTAGATAGAAGTTGGTCCATATCATCAGACAGCGAGATGTAGATGGAGTCATCACTGTTTGGTGGACGGTACAACACACATATGAACAAGAGGTGGGAGCGAAGGGGAAGCCGTAGCCAGAGGTATTCCTGGGGGTGAGGTGGAGAGAGTGCAGTGCAGGGCGAGTGAGGAAGAGAGTTTTTGATAAAGATAGCAACCCCGCCTCCAGGACGAGGCTCAGGTCTATCATACCGGAGGAGGGAGTAGCCCGGGAGAGATACTATGGAATCAGAGACATCATAAAGGAGGAAAGTTTCTGTTAAGCAGATCACGTCTGGTTTGACAGAAGCAACCTGTATGGAGAGATCAGTTAAGTTTGAACGAAGGCCCCGGATGTTTGAGGTCCATACCGTTAATGAAGAGGAAGGGGGAGCATCAGATACAGAACAGGGGGGAGGAGGGGTAGGGTAAGATGTGGAAGATGTGGAAGAGGTGGAAGAGGTAGGGAGAGCTGTTGAAGGTGTGTCAGAGATTTCAGAATAGCTCGGAGAAAGGGAAGGATGGGGCGGACAAAAGGTTTGATGGTGATTGGGTGAGCCACAATGAGGTGTTATTTGAGGAGGGGGAAGAGCGAGGCAGAAGGTTGGGGGAGATGGAGGTGAGAGTTTGAAGGGGGAAGAAGCGGGGAGGACGCTTTGAGGAGGGGGAGTGAGAGGGGGGAAATTGAGAAGCAATGAGGGTGGGGAGATTTGAAGGGGAGGGGTGAGGGGGGAGTTTGGGAGGGAAGGGACAAGGGGAGGGATTTGAAAGGGATGGGATATGGGGGAGATTTGGAGGGGAGGGGTGAGGCAGGAGTCTAGGAGGGGAGGGGCGAGGGGGCGTCTTGGCGGGGAGGGGTGAGGGGGTAGTTTAGGAGGGAGGGGGCAAGGGGGGAGATTTGAAAGGGATGGGTGATGGGGAAGATTTGGAGGGGAGGGGTGATGGGGAAGATTTGGAGGGGAGGGGTTATGGGGAAGATTTGGAGGGGAGGGGTGAGATTGGATTTTTGAAAGTGTACGATTTATGGGAAACGAACATTTATTGCAAAATGAGTTTCTTGTGACCTTCGAGTTAAAAATACGTTTAAGGACGCTGGATGGAGGATGGAGTGCAGGAGAGTTTAGGGAATGTAGAAAAAAGGCACTATAGGAGATGGATATTTTTTTTGGGATGAATTGATTTGGTGAGCAAGTCGAAAGCAACCTTTTAAAGAAGAAGAAGAAAAAGGTGTTATAAAATATGACGGAATACATAACTTGAGGGGAAAGAATACATAACCCACACTTCCTCTAACTTTTGCTTCACCTCTTTTATTTCCCGGTGCGTCTCCTCAATTTCGTCCTCTAATGCTACCTTGACCGTTTCTATGTGCGTCCTCACCTCCCGGTCCTACGTCTCCATTGCCTCCGTCACCTCGTCCAACCTCGTTGTCAGTCCCTCACGTACCATCTGACATTCCTTCTTTGTCGCTATCAATTCGTTCTTGATGTCTTTTTGTGTCGCCTTTAACCCTCCTAGTACCGCAGTGTTCTTTTCCACTTGGTCCACGAGTTCCTTTTGTCCCACTGTCAGCTGTTCTACTCCCCTCGTCAGACCCTCTATTCCCCCCTGTAACCTAGCCGTATTGTTCCTCCCCTCCTTCTCCATATGCTTCTCACCTTGCCTTACCTCCTCGCGTACCCCCAAGACCGCCTCGCTTACACCTCGTCTGATCTCCTCTCCCATTTCTCCCATCTCTTTGGTAGATGCCACCCTCATCTGTTCCAATTCATTTCTCTGAGCATCCAATTTAGCGTCTAACCCGATTTTCACCTCCTCTATCTGGTTCCCCATCTGTTTGATTTCCCGGGCGGATTGCTCCCCTATTTCCCGCAATTTGCCTTCCATCTTATCTTCTAGCCCCGTTAACCCATTCTTCACCCCCTCTATCTGATTCTCCTGGGCAGCCATTCTATTTTCCACCCCCGTTAACCCATTTTTCACCCCTTTTATCCCGTTGTCTAACCCCTCAAATTTATTGTCTAACCCCGCAAATTTATTGTCTAACCGTTCACCGGCGGTACCCCTCGCTTCGTCCCTCATTGCTCCCATTTGGCCCCCCATTTCTCCCATTTTGGCTTCTAGCCCCATATTCGCCATTAGTATGGCTGCATTAATCTGCGCCATGAGGTCCCGCACATCAATTCCCCCTATTTGCGCAGCGGGCGCGGCTACCCCGCGCTCGTGCGAGCTGCCACTTTGTGCGTCTGATACCACGTGCGCGAGGGCGCCATTTTGTGCACCTGAAACCTCCTCAACCACCTCCTCCATTTCTTCCCTGTGGTCCTGGGTTACCCCTAACCCCTCTTCTAGCTCACCCACCTGCATCCGATCGCCTTGATTGTCCATGGCACGACTTCCAAATTTAAGATTTTAAATAAAACAAAATTTCTTTTTGGGCCACACGTAATTTTGAGCGCGCTATTCGCGCTCCAGGTCCGAATCTCACTCCCAGGCACCAATTGTTACGGACCGCGGATAAGATGTTAATTTGCCGAGCGGATGGCGCCGCGGCCCGAACCGTTTTTACAATGACTAAGACCCGATTCCTTAAACGTGGGCCAAATCGTGCCACAGATATTCAATGGGGAAAAGACAAAGGTGACACGGATGTGAAGAAGAGGAAGACAGAAGTAGGGAATACGAATATAATTTATTACTATTTACAGGACCAAAGAAACCAAGGAAGAAGGAAAGATAATAAAATAAAGCAGAAAGAGGGACGGACCAGAAGGACACAGTGAAACTTAGCTTACCTATTCAGTCTTACTTAACCCAGGACAGAACAAACGAAGACGGACTCAAACGAATGGGGAATGGAGGCAGGAACGATTGGCTGGACCGGGAGGAAGGTTCAGCTCGGACCAGAGGACGGCCGGGCCGGGAGGGAGCAGCCGCCACCCTTCCTCAACAGCAACCTGCCGTCAACGCTCAAGCTGCGGCGGTCAAAGCTGCGATGTTTCAAAGCTGCTGTGGTTCAAGCTCTGGTGGTTCAAGCTGCTGTGGTTCAAACTCCTGTGGTTCAAGCTCCTGTGGTTCAAGCTCCGGTGGTTCAAGCTCCGGTGGTTCAAACTGCTGCCATGGGGATGTCGTGTGCTTTCTCAGGACTCCTTTTCATCACTCCTTCGCACTTGTGTCAAATGCTTCCCCCGCGCTTCTGTCAACGGCTTCCGCGCGCGCTTCTTATAACGCCGCGGGCAAATCAAGCCGCCGGCCTCTAGAACACGCCCATCGGTGAGCTCGCCTCGGCCCTGATTGGTCGGCACGGCCCTCTGGCTCCACCCTTGATGACGATGGGCGGGCACGCCCAGGATTCGGCAGCTCCTCCCCCTTCTTCTCCGAGCCTACCTCGTGGCTAATGGAGTCTCGGTGAATACAGTTGGCAATTGCGGCTTTATTAATTGAAAATGAAAGGGGATCTATCTATTTGAATTCGGTGCAATGGAGTGTCAATTAATGGAAAACAAATCCTTAGCCTACTACACAGAATAAGGAAATAACTGTCAACAAGGAGGAAATCTATTATTGGCTACGTGGGTGCTTATGAAATAACTACGGAACGACCTTTGACCTTTATACACAGACTGGAGGCAGGAGGGTCCAGAATAAAACAATCAAAAAAAAAACACAATCCTCATATCCACAACAATATATATATATATATATATATATATATATATATATATATATATATATATATATATATATATATATATATATATATATACATACAGTATATATATATATATATATATATATATATATATATATATATATATATATATATATATATATATATATATATATATATATATGTATGTGTATGTATATATATATATATATATATATATATATATATATATATATGTATATATATGTATATATATATATATATATATATGTATATATATGTATATATATATATATATATATATATATATATATATATATATGTATATGTATATATATATGTATATGTATATATATATGTATATGTATATGTATATGTATATATATATGTATATGTATATATATATGTATATGTATATATATATGTATATGTATATATATATGTATATGTATATATATATATATATATATATATATATGTATATATATATATATATATGTATGTATGTATGTATGTATATATACATACATACACACACACACACACACACACACACACACACACACACACACACACACACACACACACACACACACACACACACACACACACACAGTCATGTGAAAAAGTAAGTACACCCCATGTAAAGTTTTGACTTCTTCAACATACAGCTATTTGATCTTCATTTCAACAATATTGATAGATAAAGGTGATATAATATAACAAATATCATGAAACATTTACATTTTGTAGTCCATTGTATAATTTAAATAAACATAAATGCAAATTTCGCATGTGGAAAAAGTAAGTACACCCTTGGCTCTAATAGATGGTATTGCCCCCTTTGGCAGAAACAACCTCAAGTATGCATTTCTTATAACTGTCTACCAGTCTCTGGCATCGACTGGGAGAAATTTTTGCGCACTCCTCCATGCAGAATTCTTTCAGCTGTGCGATGTTTGAGGGGTTTCTTGCATGCACAGCTCGTTTCAAATCCACCTACAACATCTCAATGGGATTTAGATCCGGGCTTTGACTTGCCCATTCCAGAACCCTCCATTTCTTTCTTTTCAGCCATTCCTTGGTGGATTTACTGGTATGTTTAGGGCCATTGTCATGTTGCAAGGTCCACCTTCGGTTGAGCATCAACTCTCCGACAGATGGCCTCACATTATCCTCAAGCACCCTCTGGTACAATGAAGAATTCATAGTGGATTTTATGATGTTGAGCTGCCCAGGCCCTGATGCAGCAAAGCTGCCCCAAACCATAATATTTCCACCACCATGCTTTACAGTTGGTATCAGGTTCTTGTGGTCAAATGCTGTCTTTGGTTTTCGCCAAACATGTCTTCTGGTACTGTGGCCAAATAGCTCCACCTTTGACTCATCTGTCCAGAGCACATTGTTCCAGAAGTGCTGGTCTTTGCCAAGGTGTTCATTGGCAAACTTTAGTCTTGCCCTGATGTTCTTTCTGGACAGCAAAGGTTTCCTCCTGGCACACCTCCCATGTAGATCAAATTTGTGCAGCCTCTTTCTAATAGTAGACTCGTGCACTTTGACATCAACAGTGGCAAGAGCTACCAGTAGGTCCCGTGATGACATTCTGGGTTTCTTAGAGACTTGTGAAGATTTGTGAAGGCAAAGTTTCGGCAAATTACTGCAAAGTTTGAGGAAATTGATATCGAACTCTGCAAGCGTGTGTGCCACTCCGTGCCTGCTCGGCTGCAATTGTGCATCGATCACGAGGGAGGGCACTTTGAAAATTGCAAGTAAAACAGCTTGGTACACTTCCTTAATAATTTTCCCCCGAATAAATGGCTAGATAAACATGTCATTCATTTATTTCTACCTTCTTGTACACTGTAATACAAATGGCAAACAAACAATCAACTGACAGAAATAAATATATATATATAAACAGAAATCGGGCGCTACTTTTGACTCACCCTGTGTACACACACACACACACACACACACACACACACACACACACACACACACACACACACACACACACACACACCACACACACACACTCTGTATACAGCCTGTTTTGTTGAAATCACACTTTGACACGACCTAAACATAGTTACTGCTAAAGTATAATTTCCATCTCCGAATATTTATCAACCTTTCTTCAGCAAGGTTTCTTACTAAATATGTGATGCTCCTTCACATCGGCATTCAATCAATCAGTATTTGCCTTGAATGTTTAGGCACATGGATCTTCTTAAACATCCGATATGTTTCTACGCGATTGAAGCTCAGATGTTGTTTCTTTAATTAGGTTGTTGTCACCTAATTAAAGGTCAATTAAAGGTCTGCAATTGTGCTGCACCTCTGAATCAGGAGTCCAGCATTCTCCTTGGTCAAAACGTGCTAGCTTTATTTCTTTTTTGCTTTCTACCTCGGTCACTTGCACTTTTTGTCACAATGTTGATTATAGGTACAGGGCACGGCACAACTACAGGTATTTTGGAAAGCGGGTCATCCAACATAGAGTGGTGTTATCTATGTATCAAGTTGGGAGACGGAGTTCCAAAGTTCGACACTTATTTGCAAAAGTAACAACTTTCACTGAATTTGCCCTTGTACACTTCTGAAACCATGCATAGTTGTCTTAAAATGTTTACATCTTAATCACATAATCAAAAAATACAATTAGTGTGCAATCTGTGCAGATGAACAATTGCTTTCTTTTATTGACATGATAACATTGGAGGAGAACTGGAAAAAACTTGTATATTTATAAAAGAACAGAAGCTGTGGTTGTTGTCGTATAATCATCTGAATTTTCCCCTTATCCTGACATGATGTATCCGTGCTCGGCCAGGTGTATGGCGCAGCCATTCAGTTCTACGAGTCGTTTCCGTCGGAACGGCTGACCGATCGCCAAAGGGCTCAGCTGGGCATGCTCGGTGTTCTTGACCACCAACCCATCCAGGACAAGGTGGCCCATGGAAACAAGAGCATTTGTTTGCTATCACGGTGGCCTTTCTTTGAGGCTTTTCGCAAATTGCTGTTATTCTTGTACCGCCTCTCTGTGTCTGGCCCTAACCTCATCCCCATTGAAATGTGAGTTTTCTGATCAATATACCTCTCAATATGTCACTGTTGTCCTTTTCTTAGTCGATGTGGTTCACAGTACCTCAGAGTACCAGAAAGTTGTCCGCCATTGTGTTTAACATTGCCTCTAATTTTTTCTTTTTTGGCAGATGTGAAACGTTTTGAATTATAATCACATGATCACTTCGAGCTTACTTTGTTGTCTCGTTGTTTAATTAGCCTTGATGTTTGTATTAAAGAAAGATAATTGATAAGCTATTTCAATTGGTCGTTATGGTTGGTAGAAAGAACAGCACTATACAAGTTACATCTAGTGACCCTCTATTGTCGTTTTCATAAATTCTGGCTACAAACACAATGAAAAAAACTAGAACGCCATTCTGTCGAGTATATACCTGCACCAGGCTGAACTGTTTACGCTTTGTATCCCACTGATAGTCTAAAATATATATATATATATATATATATATATATATATATATATATATATGTATGTGTGTTGCTTTGGCCCTATCTCTCAATGGTGAAGAATCACTGAAAAATTAGAATATCTGGATCTCGATCCATATATTCACCAAAATCGAATCGTTTCATCCGAATCCGCCCATAACTTTTTGGGATATCCTGCTAACACAGACAAACAAACAGAGGTGAAAACATAACCTCCGTCCACCTTTGATGGCAGAGGTAATTGAATAATCTTTCCTTTGAAGATAAGAATGTGTTTTTTTTTGTTTGTTTTACTCTCAGCTGATTCATTTTTGACTTCTTCCTCTTCCTTTGTAATGTATAATCTCATGCAATAGCATCACTACCCATTGTTGAGCAGAGTGAAAGATCATGGCAAGCTATAGATTTGATTCCCTTTGTTTTCTGGGTTTTTTTCAGGCATATTTACCACTTCATGCACAATGTTCCATTTCCTTCATCTCAAAGGCCACGGATCATGGTTCAGGTAGTTGTTCAAACCTTAGGATTCCTTTATGGGAGTGCAAGTGGATGATGATGATTATGATGATGATGTGGAGGAGGTGCTTTTGCATTGCATCTGTTGGTCTTATTTACTGTATATGTGTGTGTGTGTGTGTGTGTGTGTGTGTGTGTGTGTGTGTGTGTGTTACGTTGCGTTTCGTGCACCATCCTTACAGCTCTCGGCGCATGACTCCTTCATGTTGTCGCAACCAGTGTCGACTCCTCTACCCCAATGGTACGTCTGATGTCATTTTTGTCTTGTTTAAATAGCCATTTTGATATTGCATTATTTGATAGCTGCAAGCATTTTGTTCATGAAGGCAATGAGGCAAGTAAGAAAAAGACATGATATTTGGTTGATACATTCAGACATGATACATCAATCCTGCACAATGGTTCCCAACCTCTGGTTGTTTGTCCATGCTCTATTTTTTTTAAATGCTGAGCATTAAGTAACAGGCGTGACAAATGGGCCAAATGGCAGGAAACGTCCCATCATTGACTTTGTGAGCTGAATAATAATGACACCATTCTACACATTTTAAGAACTTTATATAAAAATAGGTAAGATTAGACATATACTGAAAAGAAAAATTGTTTTTCTAATACCAGAATCAAATTTCAATTTAAAGTAGTAAAATAACTTCGACAAGGCGCTGATACTCTAGGTCCCCCACCTTTTGGGTGGTGTGAGGAATAGATCTGCGTAATATGAAAGCTAAATGTTCATCGGTTTTTGGAATATTGTGTACACAACTGTATGTGGACAGATGATCAGATGGTCGATCGGTCAGACGGAGATCTTTTAATGTCCCTCGTCTCAGACCTTATCGGAGGGGTCGGGGACCAAAATAAGGAAAGTATTATGAACTAAATGCTTATGGTTATCAGCAATGGTGCATACATAATAAATAGATGGCCCTTTTGAATTTGATTTTTTTTTCTTTCTGCCATTAAAGTCTGCAAATAACACTGTGATAAAGAATTCTATTTTTGGCTAATCTGCCATTAGGTGTCATTTTCTCTTCCTTTCCTGCCAGTATTCTGTTTGATTAGCCAATTTGTGAACTCTTACTGTAAATCAATTTCTCTGTGTCTTGGCAGTGGTGCCTCTTTCTCTTCTCTCCTGCTCAACCTGGGCCCGGAGAATGCTGTACTTCTGCTGCTTTCAGCACTTTTGGAGAGCAAAGTCCTGATACACTCTCTGCGGCCTGCCATTCAGACTAGTATAGCTGAGGCCCTTGTTTCGGTATGCACTTTTTTTATTTTTCTCTTATTTATTTGTTTATTTCAATTATCTAAAGCTCATACATGGTGGAGCTTGACGGTGAAGACTTCGGCGTACTTTTCCACGAATTACAAGGACGATCGACGATTTGAAATGAAATGTCCCATTAAAAGCGAACCAGAAGCCCTCACAATGACACTGATGTGGTTATTAAACCAGAAAATGTCTTTGGCATAGGTTATTGAACCCTAAGATCATTCCTTAAAATGCATTATTTGGGCAGGCAACAAGTCTACAAACGAACTTTTGCAAAAGTAGAGTAAGGTATGTATGATGTGCCTCTACCTCTACATACATATGCATGTGTATAAAGCAGGTAATTGTAATGTTTGTTGTTCCTACAGGTCATCTTCCCATTCCACTGGCAGTGCCCATACATCCCACTGTGTCCGCTCTCACTGGCTGACGTGCTCAGCGCTCCTTGCCCTTTCATTGTCGGCATCGACTCTCGCTATTTTGACTTGTATGATCCACCTCTTGACGTGCTCAGCATTGATGTGGACACAAACACGATATACCAGTACGTGGCATTTGCGAGGAAGTTTGGGGTGGGAGGGGATGGGGTTGGGAACACTAATGAAACATATGTGTGTGCTATATTAATCCAATTTTATTATTATTTATTTATCCTAACTATAAATTTCTCGTGTTCGGTGTGCATCCATCTATTTTGTATTTCTAAACCAAAAATAATTTGTATGAATATCTCTCCTTTGTGTTCCAGATCATATTTCCTGACATTTACCTTGTGTCTCATTCTGTGTTTTACTCTTCATTAACGAATGCAATGTGCTGCTATTTGCCCCGCTGTATTATCAATTTTACTTCTTCATAGTTAGATTTTTGAAGGTCAGAAGACTGATCATTTTATCGAGCAGTTGTGATATGGCTTTGAATAAAAACCACCGTTTAGAGGCCATTTTTCCCCGCAAAGCGGGGGTTGGCCTTTTCGGGGACCGTGGTAGTTGTTGTTTTTTGGTCCCCTTTTTGAAGCAATGTTTTACGGCCGGATGCCCTTCCTGACGCCAACCCTTTTTGCCGCCTTCAACGACAAACAGGGAATTACCAGTGAACTGGTACTCAATTTGCCGACCTCGGAAGGATGACAGGCTGAGTCAACCCCCCTGGCGTTAATTCGGCGATCGACCGAGATTCGAACCCAGGATCCTAGGATCCTAAGCCGGCACCCTAGCCGCTAGCCCAACACCAGGGATATATATATATATCTATGATTCTATGATTGGCTCTATCTATGTTTTATCTATGTAAACCCAAGTTTATCCAAATCTATGTAAATCTATGTAAACCCAAGTTTATAGTTTATGTAAACCCAAGTTTATCTATGTAAACAAATCTATGATTGGCTAACGTGATTGTTTATGAAATAACTACGGAACGACCTTTGACCTTTATACACAACTGGAGGCAGGAGGGTCCAGAATAAAGCAATCAAAAAAAAGTGCTTTGAATGGTAACTTAATTTGTCTTTGGCGACAGCTTTGTGAGACCAACCCCTGCTGATGTGAATTTGGGTCTTGGAGACTGTCGAGATATTGATCTATATTTCAAAGGGGAAAGTTGTGGGAATGATTTTGGAGAAATGGGCAAATCGTATTGTTCTCCACTTATTGTGATGCCATTCTTCTGATTTATCATTGTACTAATTTCACATTATTATTACTTCATGTGTTGACATGTCTCCAGAAGTCATTGTGTTGTTAATGTTCCACTTCGGCATGGCTTTCTTTTCATGTTTTTAAGTCACTGCAGTAATACTGCCTTTAATCTCTCCCATCAAGGGTATACTATAATGACATAAACAGCAAGGTGCAAACAAAATTGTTGTTACGTCCGCCACCAAAGGTGGATAACGAATATGTTTTCACCCCTGTGTTTGTTTGTTTGTTACTTGCTGGAAAAGATTCCGGCAAGTATTTTGGTTGGTTGGTTTGTCTGTTTATGCGCAGTACTACGTCTACACCGTTGCACGTAGAATCGCCATACTTTACACACATATTTGTCTTGCCCTGGAATAGACTGTGCCCAATTTTTAACTCTCTCGGCCCAAGGCCTCCATTATGATGTCATAATTTGACAAGTACAAAACTTCATCCAATCAAGATGCAATTTATTGAGCGCCATGTCGGCATAAACTGGTGGAGAAAAAAATAATGATGACGTCATCGGTCACGTAGTTCGGCCGCCATATTTTTAATTCCGGCAAGTCCTCGGTCTCTGACCGATTTCTAGTCTGTCTGTCTGTCTGTTTGTCTGTCTGTTTGTGCGCAGTACTACGTCTACATCGTTGCACATAGCATCGCCATACTTTACACATATTTGCCTTGCCCTGGAATAGACTACGCCCAATTTTTTAAAACTCTCTCGGGCCTTTTTAACTCTCTAGGCCCAAGGCCTCCATTATGACGTCATAATTCGATAATTCGACAAGTACAAAACGTCATCCGATCAAGATGATCTTTCTTGAGCATAATCTAGGAATAAATTATTTTAGAAAGCAAATAATGATGACGTCATCGGTCACGTGGTTCCACTGCAATCTTGGAAAATCCAAAAAACTTTGCACCTCTATATCTCCGAAAGTGCTGAATAGATGATATTGAGACATGGCTCATTATAAAGAACTCTCCATGGGGAATAAAATATGTTAATGATGATGTCATAGGTGCCTCTATTATGGTGTCATAATTCAACAAGTACAAAACTTCATCCGATCAAGATGAAATTTCTTGAGCATAATCTAGGAATAAATTAGTTTCGAAAACAAATGATGACGTCATCGGTCACGTTGTTCGGCCGCCATATTTGTTTTAACACAAAAGCCTTAACAAAAGCAAATCTTAACTAGAACGGGCACTCGGTAGAGCGCATACCTTCGCCGCAGCTACTGTTCTGTACTTGGCATGGGAGTGTAGGGAACAGAACAGTGAACAGTTTGGTGCTGATTTCATGCAAATCGGATAAGAATTGACCGAGTTATGACAAAAAACGCACATTTTGCAAGGTCGTGACCCCCCTGACCTTTGACCCCCAACCGCTAACAAGGGTAATGTCTTCACTGGGTCATGTCGTATATCACAAGATCGGGCATTGAATTCTGAACATTTTGGCATTAGTTGCATGCCAATTGGATAAAAATTGACCGCGCTATGGTAAAAATACGATTTTGACCTTTTCGTGACCTTGACCTTGACCTTTGACCCGATTGCTCCCAAAATCTAATCAAATGTGTCCCGTATAATAACCAATCGTCCCACCAAATTTCATGCAATTCGGTTGAATACTTTTTGAGTTATGCGAATAACATACACACACACACACACACAGACATACAAATAAATACACAGCGATCAAAACATAACCTTCCGCTTTTGCGAAGGTAAAAAGATAATTGGTTTTGGGTCGTCCTTTCCGCATATCTCGTGGGATTGTGCGTTGGAGAGACGACCGTGATGGGGGGAGTGGTTGGCAAATCAAAAAAAAAAACTACATTCCGGCAAGTCCTCGGTCTTTGACCGATTTTTCATTTGTCCGTCTGTCTGTTTGTTTGTTTGTGAACAGGATATCTCAAAAAGTTGCGGATGGATTTGAACGAAACTTGGTGGAGAGGTTGTGTATGTGACAAGGATGAAATGATTAGATTTTGGTGAAGATCTGAATCCGGATCGGCATATGAGAATTTTTTTAATTTGTAAGCGATTCTTCACCATTGAGTGATGGGGCCAAAAACTAAATGTGGCATGATATTTTAAAAAGTTGTGGATGACTTCTGACAAAACTTGGTGGATGAGTTGGGTAAGTTACAAGAAAAAGCCAATTCGATTTTGGTTCAGGTGCACATCCAGATTTGTGGGATACGAAACGTAAACTGTTCAGCCTGGCAGAGGAATGCTCTCGTTGAGTGCCGTTCTAATTATGAGTTGTGATATGCTCAGTCTGACAGGATGGTGCAGAGACAGCACACTTACCTTTAACCTGTCTAGTTTGGGTTCGCCTCTTGACCCGACTATAAACTGTCAGATACTTCGCAGGCAGGGCATTGTATCACAAAGTGTTCTGTCCCTCGGGTGGATAGTAAGCTGGAAACTGGTCTGCTCGTATTAGTTGGTAGAGATTATCCATTATGTCTTTTAACAAGCAGTCGGTGAGTTATCTCCTGCACATCATTGCATTATCTCTAGCCTAATTCTAAATGCTTGCCATATTTAGTCTAATGTCAGGCCTGGCAAACCGGCTCATCAAAGACTTGGGCCATGCATATACAGTCATGTGAAAAGGTAAGTACACCCCATGTAAAGTTTTGACTTTTTCAACATATTTCAACATACAGCTATTTGATCTTCATTTCAACAATATTGATAGATAAAGGTGATATAATATAACAAATACCATGAAACATTTACATTTTGTAATCCATTGTATAATTTAAATAAACATAAATGCAAATTTTGCATGTGGAAAAAGTAAGTACACCCCTACATTTATCACTACTTCAAATACCTAAAATTAGAATCAGGTGCACCAGCTCAGGTGCAAATGATTAGAACATCGATAGAGAGCATCTTGGAGGAACCTGTCTTATTTAAACCTCAGACATTTAGTTTGGTTTGCTCTTTGTTGTTGAAGTGTGCAGCGTCACCATGTCTAGATCAAAAGAGCTCTCTCAGGCCTTCAGAAAGAAAGTTATAGATGCCTACGAGTCTGGGAAGGGATTTAAAAAGATCTCCAAACAATTTGAAATCAATCATTCGACTGTCCGGAAGATCATCTACCAGTGGAGAAGATTCCAAACAACTGCAAACTTGTTCAGGCCAGGTCGCCCCAGCAAGTTCAGCCAGAGGGCAGACCGCAAGATGCTGAAAGAAGTCTCTAAGAACCCCAGAATGTCATCACGGGACCGACATGTAGGTCTTGTCCCTTTGATGTCAAAGTGCACAAGTCTACCATTAGAAAGAGGCTGCACAAATTTGATCTGCATGGGAGGTGTGCCAGGGGGAAACCCTTGCTGTCCAGAAAGAACATCAGGGCATGACTAAAGTTTGCCAATGAACACCGAGGCAAAGACCAGCACTTCTGGAACAATGTGCTCTGGACAGATGTCAAAGGTAGAGCTATTTGGCCACAGTACCAGAAGACATGTTTGGCGAAAACCAAAGACAGCATTTGACCACAAGAACCTGATACCAACTGTAAAGCATGGTGGTGGAAATATTATGGTTTGGGGCAGCTTTGCTGCATCAGGGCCTGGGCAGCTCACCATCGTAGAATCCACTATTAATTATTCATTGTACCAGAGGGTGCTTGAGGATAATGTGTGGCCATCTGTCGGAAAGTTGAAGTTCAACCGAAGGTGGACCTTGCAACATGACAATGACCCTAAACATACCAGTAAATCCACCAAGGAATGGATGAAAAGAAAGAAATGGAGGGTTCTGGAATGGCCAAGTCAAAGCCCGGATCTAAATCCCATCGAGATGTTGTGGGGGGATTTGAAACGAGCTGTGCATGCAAGAAACCCCTCAAACATCGCACAGCTGAAAGAATTCTGCATGGAGGAGTGGGCACAAATTTCTCCAAGTCGATGTCAGAGACTGGTAGACAGTTATAAGAAACGCCTACTTGAGGTTGTTTCTGCCAAAGGGGGCAATACCACCTATTAGAGCCAAGGGTGTACTTACTTTTTCCACATGCGAAATTTGCATTTATGTTTATTTAAATTATACAATGGGCTACAAAATGTAAATGTTTCATGATAATTGTTATATTATATCACCTTTATCTATCAATATTGTTGAAATGAAGATCAAATAGCTGTATTTTGAAATACTAGGGCATTGCCCGTACTATATCTATATCTAAAATTATATCCCCCCCCTCTATTTACATGAAATGGTTTGGTCCAAAGCGAACGGCTTGCGAGTACGGTGACAATCCCCCCCCCTCTATTTACATGCAATGGTTTGGTCCAAAGCGAACGGCTTCCGGAGTTTGGTAAAGAAATCGCCATCGCGTGCACAAACGCGCAGGAAAGCGAATGAATCGCAAATTCGGTTTTATTAGTTTTAAAACATAGTTTAACGCCAACATAGTTTGCAAACGTGAAATAAATGAATACGCTCTCAAATGTGCCATCCGAGGCAGAGTGTGTCCTCCACGTTCGGCACACGCGATCGTTCGCTGCTCTCTGATTGGTTGAATCGTTTTTTGGACATAGCTCGGTAAGTAATTGTCCGATTAATATGAAACCTTGAAAAGGCACATCCTCGGGTCCCCAGCAATATACCTGGCAAGTTAAAAGTATATCGGACCCGTGGTTGTCGAGAAACAGCGGTCACAGACAAACAGACGTACAAACGTACAGACGTACAGAGATTACTGGAATTATAGATAGATGTTGAAAAAGTCAAAACTTTACATGGGGTGTACTTACTTTTTCACGTGACTGTATGATGTGCTCTTTGAGCCGCTGATCCTAACTTAATAAAAATGTGAGCCAGACACAGACAGACAGACAGACACAAAGAGGCAGACACAGAGAGGCAGACAGAGACAGACAGACACACTAACACTGACACACCATGACCATTTGTGTGAAACGACATCTATTTTAAGAGAGCATCTTGGTGTGTGAAAGCGATTACTTGGAGCCCTTAAGAAATATGATGGTGAAGACCGCATTTTTAAATGCTCTGTGTTGTTCCTCACACCGTGACCATAGGCCAATCACTTGTGTATTGTGATGATCCCATGTGTGTTTGTCTATTTGTCGGCAAAATATGTGGATAGAGAACATGGGCAGTTAGAATCACCAAATTTGGTATAGAGCTTCATATTGTGAATGTCTCAGAAATTTTTTTTTCAGCTGGCTGACAATGGTGGAACGCAGCAGTGAATGAATGAATGAATGGTGGAACGGAGTGGACAATGGTGGAACGCAGCAGTATATTTTTTTATTTTGTATACAGAGTTGAGGCTTGTGGAAGAGCAAGTGCACTGAATGGATCAGGCCGTAACAGGACAAAAGAAACAGTAGATAGATGGGCGGAGGTGATGCCAACAGCAGAGGTGAAGGACAATACAGAAAGAGATTTGGCCAAACAATGGGTGTGGGGAAGAATGGGGGGCAGGAAAGGATGCATGGAGTTGACACTGAGGTGTCTGTTCACACTGCATTCTCATGGCCACGTTGTTTCCTGGAATAATTGATTGAATTGTTTTGTGAAAGAATAATGCGAACCATCTAAGGCCTAAGTAGCTGCTCATGCAAACATTTTCAGAAAAATTGCATGCTTAAACATTTTTCTGTAATTGTCATTTGTTTCGTTGATGTTTGATAATTCTTTCGTTATTATAAAAAAAGAAAGAATCAGAATTGTTGATGATATTTTAAAAGCATTTCCTTATTTGCTTTTCTACAACCCACACCAATTTCCTGAACAAGTAGATCGATGAATTTGACACTAACCACATCTAAAACAGTTGTTCTTCTTTAGGAGTGATGAGAAGAAGGCGCTTAGTTGGAAGGCTTTGCCCAAGAAGCCATGCAAGCAGCTGCTCTCTACGCTCACTCGTCTTTGGCAGGACCTGCAGTGTGAGTTTGCCTTGTTTGATTGAGCAGCCACCATTTGTGTCATGTGGGTGTCTAATTGAGCCAGATTACAAAATCACTGGTTTATTTACTGGTTTGAAGTGTTGTGACCGGAGATTTGGGACCCGCGTTGCCGCATAAACCTACAATAGTAATTTGAGGTTGACTTGAAGTTGTCCCATTATGTCCCATTAAGCTAGCACCTTGATGCCATTTGTGTAGAGACCTGTAGATACACAGTCATTTTGAGGTTTGACATCATCAGCAGTTTAAATCTTCATGATTCGTAAATTTAATTCCACCCATATGTTTTGTGGTCAAAAACGATGACAATCGCAAGGTGACATGGCTGAGCTGCATCCGGAACGATGTGGAGCGTCCCCACCTATCGCCATAAGAACAGTCATGGTCACATGCTTGCCACTTGTGGACTACATCGTTGTACCTGAGACCATACCTGACCATTGTCTGCTTATTGGTTCTCACTTAATTGTGCAACAAGTCCTTCCACTTTTTTGCATTCATGGTTTTCCAACGTTCAGGAAATTCCACATTAATTGCACCATGAAGTTCCCAAAACACTTGAACCCTGAAGTTGTTTTTTTTCTGGAGGGCATAAGGAATGTCTCATATCGATGCTGTATAGCTGTCTCTCTGGCATTAAATCATGATGACTCTCTCTGGCTCATCAAATGTAACGATCTTCAAGAAATAATTTCTCTCCCTCTGGTGGTTTTCCAGCATTTACAGTACTAGGGCATGCCCGTACTATATCTATATCTAAAATTATATCCCCCCCCTCTATTTACATGAAATGGTTTGGTCCAAAGCGAACGGCTTGCGAGTACGGTGACAATCCCCCCCCCCTCTATTTACATGAAATGGTTTGGTCCAAAGCGAACGGCTTGCGGAGTTTGGTAAAGAAATCGCCATAGCGTGCACAAACGCGCAGGAAAGCGAAAGAATCGCAAATTAGTTTTAATTAGTTTTAAAACATAGTTTAACGCCAACATAGTTTGCCAACGTGAAATAAATGAATACGCTCTCAAATGTGCCGTCCGAGGCAGAGTCTGTTCGGCACGTTCGGCACACGTGATAGCTCGCTGCTCTCTGATTGGTTGAATCGTTTTTTGGACATAGCTCGGTAACTACTTGTCCGATTAATATGAAACCTTGAAAAGGCACATCCTCGGGTCCCCAGCAATATACCTGGCAAGTTTAAAGTATATCGGACCCGTGGTTGTCGAGAAACAGCGGTCACAGACATACAAACATACACACAGAGATTACTGGAATTATAGATAGATGTTGCGATGTCTCGGCTCTAACCATTACAGCACTAAGTATGGTCGTTGATGATGAGAGCATGTCCCAAATTGTGTGCGTCTCCACCGGATCGTGAGAGTTGAGAGGCCATTTTGCCATGAGCAAGTGAAACTGTGTAATGAAATGAAAATCCAGTATAACTTGCTAAAATGTGTAACATGTAGTTGCTTATAGATTCTGCCTAGTTCACTTGATGTTATGGCAACTGCGAGGCTACATCAATTCGGACAACAAGGTACAATGGTACATGTTATAAATCTTTTAAAGGGAGTCATTTGTGATGTTATCTGAATTAGTTTTTGTAATTGTTTAACAAAAACTACATTAAGAATCTATGATCTCTTAATTTAACAAAAAACAAAATCATGATCTTTTCTACCGTTGTTAACCCCAAGCCCTCCTCCTTCCAAATTTCCAATTTTTCCTTCCTGAGAGTTTCCTTCTGTATCTATCTTGTCCACCCCATGCATATTTTCCTTCCCACACTCATTGCTTGTCCAAGTCTACCTCTATCTTCTCCTTGAACTCCACTGTTGTGCCCCCCACACTCTCCATTGCTCCTTTTGTCCTGTTGCATCCTGATCCATTCAGTGTTTTCGCCCTTCCATGAGCCTTGACTCTATACAAAAAATATGTCATATAATTTACTGTGCTGAAGTCTAGCCAATCTGGGAGAAATCCCCCACTCATTTCATTTAATGTAACACTAACATATACTTGCTTTACCCTCTCAGTTTCATTGTTTATCACTGCTGTAGTTGTTACTGGTGACCCTCATCTGTTCCCAAATGCGTGCGGGTGTGTTTGTGTGTATCGTTCGGCAGTCTGTTGCTGAAGGAGACACTTTTATATGTGATGAGGAAGCAGTTATGAGGGAATCTGATCGAGATGTTTCAGATAATGAAAGGTACAGAAAATCCATGTAGAAGTTTTTCAGCGGAATGGGCAGTGAGAGTACTAGGGTCCACAGTGTTGTATACATTTTGAAGAGGATCGTTAGGATTGTTGTAAAACATTGGTCTTTCACTCGGACGGTTAATTCATGGAATGGTCTCACTGGAAAGGAAGTGGCAGTATAAGCAGTAGATAGGTGTAAAGCTGAATTTAGATATAGGTACTGAGAAGCATTGGAGATAGAGGGGTACATCAATATTGGCAGGAATGGTAGATAGCTTAGGTATGGATAGGTGATAATACACATGTGTAGTAATTGTGGTGTCTGTGAGAGGGTCTCGGCAAAAGGTATATGTGCTGTTTGCGTTTGTTCATTCCTCACCCAACAACCATGTTCAGCACCCCACTCCCCTCTTCCCTTAGAGTCGATAAACTCATAAATTAGATTAATAGCACAGCTTTGATAGGTCTTGCCTGTACTATATTATCATTGGCGAAAGGCACGTGCCAAGGGGATTGTTGGTGAAAGCCAGGTGTCCATCGGGTCAGTTGACTCATGAAGTTACATCTGGCACCATAATGTTTGTTTGCTAAAATTTGGTGCCACTGGGTCACTGAACCTCATACCACTTGACTCCTTTCTATGGGGGCATCTGAATTCAGTTGTTTATGTCGACCAACCAGAAACGTTGAGGAATTGGAGAAAATTCACTCTGAATGTACCATCCAGGACCAGGAACCATACAGTGCCAAATACAGTCTGAGTGATCAATGTTTACCTTCGATGTTAATGAAGTTCCTCCATGTTATGGAATGTTCACTTGTGTGGAATGGATTCTGAAGTACATGAGTGTTGATGGTGAATAGTTTGAGCATCTGTTGTAATTTATTGTTGAAAGGTGGATTGGTGATTGTTAAATCCCCAGCATGCTTGACTTGTGCCACACCCATCCTCCCTGAACTTAACACTCTGGGAGGAGGAGAGGTTGGGCGTCAGGTGTTGGGGGGGAGGGGAAACCAGTTTCGCCATTCTCTCATAGTTTACAGGAGGATCGAGGGTTGTCACAGCAACTATTGTTGTGGCTGTGGCATGTATTTTGTGCGCGAATGGATTCGTATTTTCAAGGACAAAGTTTTTAAAATAGAAATATGCATTACCAAGCCACAAATCTAGACTATTAAAATTCTCAGATCAAATTTTTAAAAAACAATCATTACAACAGTAAATCGTTACACCATTAAATCCTTTGTGGATTCCATTGAATAATTGAATTTATTTCTTAACTTCAACTTTTCCCGTCACTGGGGTCGGGTACATTTGCCTGCTTTTCCCATCACTGGGGTCGGGTACATTTGCCTGCTTTTCCCGTCACTGGGGTCGGGTACATTTTCCTGCTTTTCCAGTCACTGAGGTCGGGTACATTTGCCTGCTTTTCCTGTCGCTGGGGTCGGGTACATTTGCCTGCTTTTCCCGTCACTGGGGTCGGGTACATTTGCCTGCTTTTCCCGTCACTGGGGTCGGGTACATTTGCCTGCTTTTCCCGTCACTGGGGTCGGGTACATTTGCCTGCTTTTCCTGTCGCTGGGGTCGGGTACATTTGCCTGCTTTTCCCGTCACTGGGGTCGGGTACATTTGCCTGCTTTTCCCGTCACTGGGGTCGGGTACATTTGCCTGCTTTTCCCGTCACTGGGGTCGGGTACATTTGCCTGCTTTTCCCGTCACTGGGGTCGGGTACATTTGCCTGCTTTTCCCATCACTGGGGTCGGGTACATTTGCCTGCTTTTCCCGTCACTGGGGTCGGGTACATTTGCCTGCTTTTCCCGTCACTGGGGTCGGGTACATTTGCCTGCTTTTCCCGTCACTGGGGTCGGGTACATTTGCCTGCTTTTCCCGTCACTGGGGTCGGGTACATTTGCCTGCTTTTCCCGTCACTGGGGTCGGGTACATTTGCCTGCTTTTCCCGTCACTGGGGTCGGGTACATTTGCCTGCTTTTCCCGTCACTGGGGTCGGGTACATTTGCCTGCTTTTCCCATCACTGGGGTCGGGTACATTTGCCTGCTTTTCCCGTCACTGGGGTCGGGTACATTTGCCTGCTTTTCCCGTCACTGGGGTCGGGTACATTTGCCTGCTTTTCCCGTCACTGGGGTCGGGTACATTTGCCTGCTTTTCCCGTCACTGGGGTCGGGTACATTTGCCTGCTTTTCCCGTCACTGGGGTCGGGTACATTTGCCTGCTTTTCCCGTCACTGGGGTCGGGTACATTTGCCTGCTTTTCCCGTCACTGGGGTCGGGTACATTTGCCTGCTTTTCCCATCACTGGGGTCGGGTACATTTGCCTGCTTTTCCCGTCACTGGGGTCGGGTACATTTGCCTGCTTTTCCCGTCACTGGGGTCGGGTACATTTGCCTGCTTTTCCCGTCACTGGGGTCGCGTACATTTGCCTGCTTTTCCTGTCGCTGGGGTCGGGTACATTTGCCTGCTTTTCCCGTCACTGGGGTCGGGTACATTTTCCTGCTTTTCCAGTCACTGAGGTCGGGTACATTTGCCTGCTTTTCCTGTCGTTGGGGTCGGGTACATTTTCCTGCTTTTCCCGTCACTGGTGTCGGGTACATTTGCCTGCTTTTCCTGTCGCTGGGGTCGGGTACATTTGCCTGCTTTTCCCATCACTGGGGTCGGGTACATTTGTCTGCTTTTCCTGTCGCTGGGGTCGAGTACATTTGCCTGCTTTTCCCGTCACTGGGGTCAGGTACATTTGCCTGCTTTTCCTGTCGCTGGGGTCGGGTACATTTGCCTGCTTTTCCCGTCACTGGGGTCGGGTACATTTGCCTGCTTTTCCCGTCACTGGGGTCGGGTACATTTGCCTGCTTTTCCTGTCGCTGAAGACAGGTTCTTTCGCTTGCTTTTCCTGTCAGGGTGCTTTTGTTAGTTGTATGATAACAGTGGAATGTAGGTAATGATTACAAATTGAACTCTCCCTGCAAGAAACTGGCACTGGCATTATCTGGTACTTGTTTTAAAAAACAAAACAATGTTTCCTGGCATTGTGCATTTTGTTCTTGGATATGTAAACAAATTAAATGTTTGGGTGAAGTTTTAAAATCCAAGTCCAGCCAAAAATGTACATTCTTAAATGTTTTGTATCAAGTACATCTTTACAATTGATAGTCAAACAGTGTGGGGTCACCTAAGGATAGAGGGTTGTGTAGGGTGAGTGGAAAGATTCATAATTTGATACCAATCAATCCCTTTCATGGTATGATGTTGTATTGTTGCAAAAAGGATTGTGTGTTGTTGGTTATTATCTTCATATGCGGGTTTGAGAAGGTGCAACAGAGTCCTCCCTGGTCTCGAAGTATCCACCTTTGTGTGTGTGTGTGTGTGTGTGTGTGTGTGTGTGTGTGTGTGTGTGTGTGTGTGTGTGTGTGTGTGTGTGTGTGTGTGTGTTCGTGTTCTGTTCATGTGTAAACTAAAGTGTAAGATATATCTTCCAAAAAATAAATCGTGGATTTCTCCTTGTTTATTGATTGTATGAAGAATTTGACGATCGAGTCGAGATACCAAATGTTTAGTTTGACATTGTGATGCATATTTGACGATATTTCCTGGTTGAGCTTGCAAATACTGGTGTATCATGCGGAATATGAACCGTAGGCTTACATGCTGGGAAAGAGGATGGCGTATTGGATTCCGGAGTGTCACGCCGCACCGGATTGCCGTTTGAGATGGAGATTCAAGAAGCATTCCTTTGGTTCATGGTGGCGTTGCTTCGAGGCTATCGGCCTTTCTTGCAGCCGATTATGCAGGGCTCATCTGAAAAAGCCACCGATGCAAGCTCTCTGTTTGATCTACAAGGTGCTTCCTTATTTAACAGCTTGACCTAAAATGTAGTTGTTTTGGCCAGGCAGGACATTTAGTAGTTATGAAGTGCTGGTCATAAAATACATAAAGTTAATTTGTTACACATGAAAGTATAAGAAGTTAAATAACAGTGACATGTTTTCATTGACTTTTTCTCCACCTGGAAAGTTTTCACACTCACTCATGCTGTAAGGTTAAGTGTAATTATCCCATGCTTTAATTTAAAAAAAGAACAATGGGGGAATAATTGTCATTGGCTCTGTCTGTCTGTCTATCCATCCAACCATTCATCACACTATCTCCTCCTAAACAGTTGTGCAGAAAGTCTCCACACTTGGTAGTTATGGTCACCACAAGGCACAAAGGTGATCATTTTGGGCCTGCCCCGTGGGGCGGGATCAAAAGGTCAAACACCAAAAAATGTAATTACAGGCACATTGTAAGTATCTTGCTATAATTCACCAAATGTGCGTCCGTCTGTCTGTCTGTCCATCCGTTCGAAGGTACCGCAAAATCGGCTGAACCGATTGCAACGATATTTTGGGTGGGTAATCCTGGGATCTCCTGGAGTAAAATAGGCTATATTGTTTTTCCAATTTCAGCTTTGGCCTCCAGCATTTTCAGGTTTGGACTCCCGCATAACGTTATTTTCCCGGGTGCCGCACAAATGGCGGCACCGATCGCTGCACGGCTGCACCGATCGCTGCACGGCTGCACCAATCACTGCACGGCTGCACCGATCAGACTCGGTGACCTCGGACAAAGACCTTTTATAAGGACATGGGTTGAATCCCTGCTTGAGAAAATGCCAACCCCCTCCCGCCATCATGGTCATCTCTCCAGCTCACAATCCCACGAGATATGCGGAAAGGACGACCCAAAACCAATTATCTTATTTTTGATTCATATATAAACATCATTAAAAGTAAATAATGACCTCGGCCAAAGTTCAAACGACGTGAGTTTAATCTCGACATGAGAGAATTCCACATAGCTATTTGGGTGGTGTATACGCTAACAGATCGCTGTCTCCATCGATCTTGCCAAGGTTGTAACACCTATCTGCTCAAAATCCTTTTAACTGTTGACTTGGTAGTTTTTACAATGAAGGAAACATTAACAATGTTGTTAAAAGTTTATTTTGTGATTAATTTGTGATTGGAGTTATGTTATTTGGAATGAAAAAAGAGATATCGAGTTCAAGTAAATGACGATATGCCGTGGTGGTTTCTACCTTCTAAACGTGAACTTCGCGGATCGCCATATGCAGATTCGCCACGGACTTAGATCGATGTTTCTATACGTTTTTCATGGAAGTCCTTCACAAACTTGCTGTCCATGTCTGACGTGCGACTGAGGGTGCTACAGGAATGTGGAATTTATTGGTTTCATGCTTTAGCATTCACCGTATCTGCATTGCCTGTGTGCTTCCGGCCTCCCACCCGTGCGTAGCAAGGGTATCTCACTAGTTTTTTTTTAATGAAACTTAGTATATGAAATTAACATTGTAACGATTTTATGTAATGATTTTTTTATTTAATGTAACATATGAAATATAACATTTTTAAAATATATATTTCCCCCACCCCCCCCCCCCCCGGTTTATGCCCCTGGCGTGGGGACTTCGGGTCACGGACGTCAAAGCAGGGGGGGGGGGGGGGGAGAGTGGGAGGAAATGTAACTCAAAAATTTGAGATTGGGGCATTCTTGGTAGAATTTTTTGCCATCTTTCAACTTTGCTTTAGCTGGGAAGCATAGGGATTTGTGATGGCGCACACGTTTTTCTAGTTTGATTTGTCTCTGTGGATGTAGTCAAAACTCCTGTAATGCAAATCAAAACTCATACTATTACTCCTGAAATACAATAAAAAGCACATTGGAATCGAAAATTACTCGAAGGAAATGGGCACCATGACCAATGACCGTTTAGATTGCAGCTTTATTTACCTATTGCATTTTAAAGTACTTATCTTTAAAAACTTAGAATCACACATTCTTTGTGCTTATCAGCTCTTGTCAAGTGAGAAGCCTATTGGTTTTAATGTCATTCCTGAAGTTGTTTTGTTCAGTTTGTCCCAACCTCTTCATCCTTCATTCCTTTTGAAGAACATGTTGATGCTACGTTTTCAGGTTTCCTGAGGAGTCGTGATAGATCGTATCAGAAATTCTACATGCAGCTCACCAAAACACAAATGTTCATCCGCTTTATTGAAGAATGTTCCTTTGCGGGGGACAATAATGCCAGCCTTGCCTTTTTTGACGAGTGTGTGGAAAAGGTGGGCCATTTCTGCTGCATGTATTGTTCAAAAAAGAAAATATTCAAAATTATATGTATCTCGAGAGGGAGATGTCTTAACTGTTTTTGGACGCTTGATAAATGATAAGAGAGGGTAAGAAAGTGATGCGTGTCATGAGACTTTTAGAGGTTCTGGTATGCATATTAAGCTTGTGGAAAGAAACACCTGACAAAATGAAGTTGAGGCTTTTGAAAGATGGATTATAGAGCACAAAGTTTAAGGGTTCGTTCTAATTTCTGGCAGTGTGTGAGAGTTTGTTTCAGGGGACACCACCATTTCAATTCTTTATCAATGCATTGCTTTCCCTTCATGTGTATCTCGGCAACAATGCGAGGATGGATTTTATTTTTGTTTATTTCTCTATTTCTCGCCTTTCACACCCTCCCCCTTCCCCTCCACACTCTCCCCATAGTTTCTGTGCATTAGTTTCCTTTTTACAAACTTTTATTTAACTTCATCTGAACTTTTTTGTTTGTCCCATTTCAAATATTTGAGCCGTTCGTTTTCTAGGTTTCATACGTCCTAGAGAGCTGAAATTTGGCCCACTGTCCTCTTTTCTGGTACATTTTAATCTATCAAAATTAATAAAAAAATTTTTTTAATTAAAAAAAAGAATTGTGTTAAAACTTTAAAAAATAAATAAAAGTGTGTAGCCCTAAAACATGTTTTTTCGTTTACTTGTTATATGTTCTCACATGTCAGCATGTCTACTAACAAGGGGGAAATCTGAAAGCACCAAATGCAACTGTAGGTATCTTTTAACAGATTCTCTGGTTCCATTTAAAGATGTCTTAATTAGTTAAAATAAGGAAAATGTATTTAGTTGACTCAATTTAGTAATACTGTAGGCATATTTGTCATGAAAAAAAAATTCGTGTATTTTTTTTGTTAAAAGCAAAAACTCACTTGATTTTGTAAGAAGGTATCATAAGCTTTAAAAAAATTTAGGGTGGCATTTTTTCTGAACATTCTAATGGCCTGAAATCCAAGATGGCCGCCACAATAGCAAAACGCCCTAAATTTGATGCTAAAATTAACTTAATGTGGTTTAAATATTTTTGTTTTCAGCATGAACTGCTTGGAACTTGTATATAGAGGTGACTATAATAACAATAACTTCCACTTGACTACTAATCTTTTTATTTTGCACAATTTCAGACAGAGGCTGCCTTTTTTATTTCAACATGGCGGCCGGAAAATTGACGTTCGAATCCAGTCACCGGCAGCAGTTTGTTCGCTTTATAGTGTTAAGGTTCCACTTGTCCATTTTATGGTGTACTAACATATTCTTTTCTTCTTTTGCAGGTTGCAAGTACCCACAGCAACCATCACCCAGGATAACATAGCTTAGAGACCTTAGATTAACCAAAATGGCAGAGTCTTCATCTAACAAGAAGTCAAAAACGGTGGATTTTGAACTATGCTTTATTTGCCAGTTGAGCAGGAAGCAAACAGATTATGCAAACTATGTGCTTCATCCTTCTTTGCCTTCAGTAGAGAAAGTAATTACAACAACTGATGTTCGATGTTTATATGGGGAAACAGAATTCTCTACATTAAAGAATCGCATAAAATGTTTGTCAAACTCAGTGCAGTATTTCACGAGCATGGAAACCCATTTGAATCCACTGATGAGGATGAGATCTACAACCTGCTCACCAAAGCAGTTATGAATGAAACTGCTACCAACGACATCCTTCGGCGTGATGAGATTGGGCAACAGATGTTTGAAGGTTTCGTCACTGAACGCCTAACGGAAGGAAAACTTTCTGTGTGGGACAAAATGACCAAAAAGAAACTGGGTACCTTCAAAAGTGCCAATGCAATGGCAGAAATCCGAATGGGAGACAAGGTGGTCAAAATCAAAGAAGAGCGAGGACTGTTGCAACGGTTCATTGTTATTTCAAGAAGTCGACCAGAGCTGAATCTCAAGGAATGCATCGGAACTTATGAGTTTGGTGTGGTGCCTCGATCACTATTTGCTTCAGATGGATCCCTCCTGCTGGCATACGATAAGGCATCAATACTTCATCATCTTGAGAAGCTGGACAGTAACACACAACATGTTCAAGCTGACAGAAATGAGGCAATCCAAGCAATCCAAGTACCCTTGCAGGTGGCAGACACAGCAGTGGAACATACAAATGTTGACCCAACAGATGAATCGTCAGCACACCGAGTGATCATTATTGATGGGATGGCTGTGGTAAATTCAGTTATCAAAACGGAACAAATGAAAACATGCCAAGACTTTGCAGATGCCTTTCTCCAGATAATCTGTAACATGGCAGCACAATATGATGAGGTCAGATTGGTGTTCGACCGGTACATCAAAACATCGCTCAAGGAACAGATGAGGACAAAGAGGACCAAGTGACAACACTTTAAGTTGACAAAGTCAACATATTACCATGTGAAGGACAACACTTTAATCCAACATATTTCCCTGAAGGACTTCTTATCAGATATCCGCGCCAAAGGACAACTGACCGACTATTTGGCTGACAAAGTTGTATGTCACAGCAAGAGCTCCAACAACAGACTGAAACAACTTATGGTGACCTCAGGAACACAAACCAAGGGCAATGTTGATATCCCAGACTCGCTCCTCACTCACAGCCAAGAAGAGGCAGACACTTTGCTTGTACTGCATGCTCTAACTGTTCTCAATGAAGCAGAACTTGTTGTCAGTTCCCCAGACACAGACGTCTTTTTGTTGCTTGTCTACATGTATCCAAACTTACCAACGTCTACAACCTTCCTTACGGGAAAGGGCAGGCTGAAGAGGAACATTTCTGTGCGGAGCATATACAACAACTTAGGACCAAAGCGCGCTTCTGCACTGTTAGGTTTTCATGCTCTGACAGGTTCCGATATGTCTGGTAGATTTGCTGGCAGAACCAAAGACTCGTGCTTCAAGGCATTTATGTCTTGTGATGATGAGATCCTGGATGCACTAGCAATGCTCGGGAATGATGACATTGATCTGCCCGCTGATGTATGCTCTCAGTTGGAACGCTTTGTCTGTATTTTGTATCGATCCAAAATCTACACAAAAGTGAATGAGCTCCGTTGGTTCCTCTACTCAAATCGTGCAGCCGAAGGAGAAAACCTACCACCAACTTCTGGTTCACTGGACTTACACATTCGTCGGGCACATTACATATCCATGATTTGGAGAAAAGCTTGTGAAACTCACCCGTGCCTCCCAGCACCACCTGCATTTGGTTGGACATTTGATGCAGTTTCAAGTCACTTCTCTCCAGTTCGCTGTTTGAATCCACCAGCTCCTAAAGCAGTATTGCACCTCATAAAGTGCGGGTGCAAACGTGGATGCGAAGGAAGGTGCAGCTGTCGCAAGAACAATATCCCATGTACGGAAGTTTGTGGATGCTGGGTTTTCAGCTGCAACAACAAAACTGTCCAAACAGGGATAAATGAAGATTGTGAAGATTGAGGTGTTACTTTCGATGACATTCACAAAATTATAATTCACTTGATATCCATTGTTAAAAATACTAAATGAAAGCCAGGCATTTAATCAGTATGACTTTTTGGATCTTCCTGTTTAAACGATTTAAGAGATTGAACAGTAAATCAAGTATTTCATTTTATTTAGATCTGTTTGTTGGCTTGTTAATTATGTATTCCTTGTGAAAAATACATGTCTTTAAATAGATACTTTGTTTGTAATTACATGCGAAGGGAGAAGGTATAGTTTACATTGTGGGTGCGCAGTGGCTATTTTGGAATTTGGCATGTAGATCATACATATAACATAAATTTGATGATTCCATTCGATTCCTGGTCTCAGAAAACATATTGTTACAGACGCGGGTTTTAGATGTTATATTGACCGAGCGGTGGTGTATTTAACCGCGTCCGAACAGTTACTCCCCGATTAGAACCCGATTCCACCCGACGTTGACCAGATCGCCCCACAGATATTCAATCGGGAAACCTCTAAAACGACCGAAAGAGAATGATAAAGAAGAAGAAGAAGAATACGGAGGAAGAACAGATTTATTATACACACACAGCAATGGATGGAAGAAGCAGTAACACAGCGAATCGTTAACTTACACTATTCATTTTTACTTAACCCCAAGACAACGAGCAGGACAGGACGTTCACACTTACACAGGGGATAATGCAGGCAGGTAGGGCTTGAGGTGGATTGCTTGAGAGAGAGGCAAAGTCGGGAGGCAGCAGCTCGCAATTCCTCGCGGTTTTGGCGGGAAACCCTCCATCGTGTATCCGCTGCGGTAGACGTCACGCGCTGGTTCGGCACACCTGCTCCTCTTCTTGGGGTGGAGCCGTCTCCCTCCTTTCAGCGCGTCTCTCCAAAGCTGGTATCCTTGCCGAGTACCTCTCCTCTTTGGCTTGGAGCGTTTCGCATCTCACCGCTCCTCTTGGTGCAGCCTCTTTGCTCATCTCCCAGGGTCATCTCTCAAGGCCTCTGGTAAAGCAGTCCCTTACAGTCGCTTTTATCACCTCGGGCGAAATCAAGCCGCCGGCTCCGAGGGCACGCCTACCGGGTCGCTCACCGCGGTGCTGATTGGCTGTTAGGGCTGGCTCACTCCTCCCCCCTTATGACGAGATGGAGACACGCCTTTCTTCCCCAACCCTACCTCGTGGCCAATGGTGGTTGAAGAAAACCGCCCAAAATGCGGAAGGCAATTGGAAGGGAGGTTTTGGGGAAATTGGAAGGGCCTACGCTTATTTTGTTTGATACAATGCAAAGTCAATCTAGTGGGAAACACATATTTAGCCTACATGGAATAAGGAAATACACTATTTAAAAGATATATCGTGACCTGCGTGTAAGTTTCATGGAATTAACTAGGACGACGGCTGCGACCATTATTTACATTACGAGGATGTTACCATACTTTTGTAACGTTCACATTGTAACGTTTCCACATTCGTTACACTTCCTCCAAAACCGTTACACTTCTCAAATTCGTTACACACTTCTCAAAATCGTTACACTGCACCCTCCTTTCTTCAGGCGTGTCCTCGGGCCTACTAAACTTTAACTTAGTGTGACACGTAGGTGTAATTCCCTCTACAATTAACCTGACCCTGAGTGTGACAATCTTAAAACACAAATAAGTATGTCCCCCTATTGCATTGCACCCTGTCTAACAGACTCAAGCCCACAGCTAACCGAATTACGGAATTATTCTCAAACTATACATTTACGGTGGGGAGCATTATTTACAATGACGTGATTTCTTATTTACAACGCAACCCAGGACCTGTGTTTTTTTTTCTTTTTTTCTTTTTAGGGAACAAGAGAAAGAAATTCCTGTTGGGAGGGAGGAGACAGCACGCATTGCATCGATGCACCAGTACCAATACCACCAAAGCACCCAAAAGCACCACAAAGCACCAAAAGCACCACCCGGTGCGCAGTCACCATGGTTCATAATAAACACAACAAAACAACTGGTGGTGGTCTTCTCTTTCTCTGCTGGGCCGATGTTCTTCCCGACGTCTTCTGGCTTCATGCGGCCTAGTTGGAAATAATAAAAAGCACAACTTGTGTCCATTTTTATTTAGGGCCTCAGGGGCCAACTAAGGGTGGTCCACCTGTTTGGCATAGGTGCCACCTTACCGAGGTCCGCAAGCAAGATTCCCTGGCCACTATGGCCGGTCTCCAACAGAGGTGCCCTGCCCCAGAACCTGGGGTCCATCAAGTGGTACTTGGCCGCAGAACAGCGGTCCATACAGTGGTACATCAACGCAATGCATGCTGGTTCTGGGAATCTCGGGCGCACAATGGCCACCTCACGCACGCTCCCATCGGCACCCAATGGCGCACAGGTCATGTGGGAGACAAAAGAAAGACAATTGAGCGAGGGGTAAGGTCACAAGGGTACACGTCAATAAGGCAATGCAAGGTGAAATGCGTACGGAGGGCGAAGTGAGAAAGCTCGTCCCTACCGTACGTCACCCCCCGGTCACCTACCCTACCCTTGCCCTTGCCCTTACCCCATATGTACAAAATCTACACATTACCAATTCGTCACTACTGTCACGTCTTCCCCATATTTCCCCTATACCAAATTCGTCACCACAATCCCTCTACTTCAAAATTTGCCATTACCAATTCATCATCAATCCTCATAAGGAGGGAGAGATGGAATTACGCACAATGTCACACCCACGTCATGATGCGTCTCACAATCCAAACATTTGCATCATAAAAAATAATCAAAACATGGCATGGTGTGGAGTACCTGTCACCTCAGGTGAGTGGATGCAGATGGTGCGAGGAGATCCTTCATCCTAACTATTTTCTAAATGACTTTAACACACTTTACACTACCCGGGGTCTCTCCCTGCCAATCCATTGGCCAACTTACACTATGGGTTCTAAAAACCAATTCCCATTGACCAAACTGTGGTGCCTCTCAATTTGGGGTCTCACTCCCCCGATTCATCTCCCGGTGCTCTCGCACAATTTCTGGGCTGCGACGTCTAGCTCTCCCAACAGGTCTACCCACCTGCACACCTCCACCACTGTAGTTGCCACCTGAGCTTACCTAGCTCCTCACCCTAACCTAACTAACTGGGGACAGCCCCTCTCCTGGCTCTGTCACCCCATGGTGCCCTCTGGCACTGGGCTACCCGGGTCCGTCCTCCGGATCCTCGGGCCCCATCCACAACAACTACTACCGGCTCCCAGAGCCCACCTGCGGCCTCACCTGGCCGACATCCTCACAGTGGTGGAGTGCCCAAACCAACTACACACACTACACACTACGCCAAACAGGAAATTAGAGCAGTCTCCCTTGACATATCACGTGCCTTCGATACGGTCTGGCACCCCGCTCTGCTCACCAAACTCTCCTCTTTTGGTATCCATGGAAATCTCAACGCATGGCTGGCGGACTTCCTCTCTAGTCGTAGTCAACGTGTGGCCCTGAATGGGTTTCTCTCATCTCCTCTTCCTGTTCAGGCTGGAGTTCCACAAGGCAGTGTTCTAGGCCCTGTCCTTTTTCTGGTCTTCATCAATGATCTCTCTGACTCTCTTGAAAATCCTCTGTATCTCTTTGCTGATGACTCTACTCTCTGTCGCTCCATTCTTCATCCCTCAGATCGGCAGTCTGCTGCCTCCTCACTCTCTGCAGACCTGGACAAAATCACAGACTGGGCAAACAAGTGGAACATGTCTTTCAATCCTGACAAATCTCACACTCTTACGATGTCTCTCCGAAAAGACCGACTGGACAACCCTCCCATCCACTTTCTGAATAATCCTCTCCAAGAAGTTCTGTCACTCAAGCTTTTGGGTCTCACTATCTGCCATGATCTTTCCTGGGAAAACCACATTTCAAATCTGGCCTCCAAAGCCAGTCGCCGACTGGGCATCCTCCGTCGTGCAAAGTCCTTCCTTGGCACACCTGAGCTCCTCACCACATACAAGGCTTTCATCCGCAGCTCAATGGAATACTGCTCTCCCCTCTGGGCTGGTGCTCCTGCCTCACACCTAGCTCGTCTTCACGCTGTTGAAACCAAAGCATTCAGAATCATTGGAATCTCCCGCGATGAAGCTAACTCCAAGGGCCTCTCACTCACTCACCGCAGGCAGGTTGGTGGTCTTTCCATCTTCTACCGACTCCTCTCTGGCCTTGCTCCCCCAGCTCTCTCTGGGCTCTGTCCCGCAAATATTCCTACAGGTCGCACAAGATCTGCCGCAACCCTCTTATGGTCAAACTGCCAAAATCAAGACTCTCTGCTCACCTTCACTCCTTCATTCCTCTTTTCTCCCGCCTATGGAACAAACTCCCTCACACTCTTCAATCCCACTCCACCCTCCAGGTCTTTAAAACAGCTGTTCACCACCATCTCTTATCTTCCCCCATCCAAAACCTTGAGCTTTTCTACCCCCGCTAATTTCACCCCAATTCCACTTTTTTGAAATACCAACTTCTGTCCTGGAAGTCATTGGTGTCCTTGTGTTTTATACTTCTCCCTCCACCCCCCCCCCCCTTCCCATGCCTCCTCCCCCCAAGCCCTCTCCCTTCCACACATCTCCCTGCTCTCAAATGTTGTGTTTGTGTGCTTCACCTTCTCTCCCCATCTTGTTTTCCGCTCCCGCTTTTTATATATTTTGTTTGTCTGGTTGATTTGTTTGTGAAGTAAATGTTAGCTCTTTCACGAGCCTCGATTCAGTATACAAAAAAAAAAAAAAAAAAAAAAAAAAAAAAAAAAAAAAAAAAAAAAAAAAAAAAAAAAAAAAAAAAAAAAAAAAAAAAAAACAGGCTACACGCCCAGCCATTTCCACAACACTAATGCACCCATCCACATACCATTCTGCCACCCGCACCACAGATGCCAATATCCAACCACAATTTACCTGTACCCTCTACCTAACACTTACACTACCCGCCCCGGGTATCCGTGATGGGGGTCCACTCTTCCCCCATTCACACCTTCGCACCATCCACTCCACTCCACAATTTCCACCATTCTCACTCCACGACCATCCATTCCAATACTCCAGATATTCCACACTACCATTTATTCCACACAGCCACATACACCTATTGTTGCACACCTGTGCCCTCACACCTGGTGCCACCTGCACCCTCCTTTCTTCCTGGACCATTTGGTCAACACAACACGCAATCACCACTACTCCCTCATACACTGCTCCACACACCTGTTCAGTTGCACACCTGTGCAATCACACCTGTTCCATTCTCACCTGTTCAATCCTCACACACACGGCATCATCTCAGCTAACTACTCCCCTCTGAAACTTGCGCTTCCCAGTCGTCCCTTTAAACTATTGCGCTTCCACGTCATTATAATCCACACTAATCTCCCTGCGTCCCCACTACAGGTATCAGTCACTAACTAAACTTAACGTTACCTAATGTCATCTTCGCTAGGGCCCTATCAATATCCTAACCCACCCGGGCTAGTTTTCACTGCCATACACCCCATAGACTATAGCTCCTTTGCCCCACTGTGAGGGATGGTGGATTTGCCATCCCACCACATCGGGGGTCTCTCACTATCAATTTTGCTCGTCCAAATCCAACAATTCAAAAATTTTCCATTTACTGCCAATTCTGCTCACTTTTCTAACTTTCGTTTTAAATCACTATCACTATCACCATCACCCGTCTACTTATTACATCCTCTCGGTGCGCCAATTCACGTCTACAGCCCGGCTTCGTACAGCCGAGCAATGAACGCGGATTCTATTGTGCCGGCGGCTGGATGCGTCCCGCATTCGGGGCAGGGGCGGGGGCTTACCCGGGCCGAGATCCCACGCACCACTTCGGCGTGGAGCCATCCAATGTCCCGATCTCGACCTGCCGGCACGTCTCAACAAAACGTGGTCGCCATGACGACCCTTCCTATCCAGCTGCCCGCTCCGCCTAGTGGAGCCCGGACGCGGCCGTTCCAAGCGAGGCACAGCGTGGATCGCGTACGGCGGTTCTTTCGAAACCGCCGTGGTTCGGATCCCCGCTGGTCCTCGCGGCACGCGAAGCTGCCCGACGCGCACCGAGGGCCCGATTCGGCTATAAGTCGCCCTAACCGCTAAACCGGTTACCGTCGACGCTTCACCTGGACGCTTACATGCATACGCTACCCCTTTCTTGCTCATACATGCAGCCGTCTCCCTGCTCTTGGTCGTACCTTCTCTAACACACCTCGGTACACTCATTCCGCTCACCGACTTGGTCACACACCTGACCACCGAACACCTTGGCACACATTCGTCGCTCGCACACCTCACCAACACACCTCTTCGCGCCCCTTTCTTGGTCACCTCCTTTGTGACAATCACAGGTGTGCTCTCACCCGCACACCCAACCGCGTGCCTCACGACCAACTCAAGTGTGCATCCCCACACACGCTCTACCATTCCAGGTGTGCATCCTTCCATTCCAGGTGTACATCCTCGCTCACCTGTCACAACCAACTCACGCTCCGTTTCACTCTCACTACTCTCACCTCCACTCTTGACAGCGCACTCACCCTTACTCTCGACGGCACACTCTTTCCTCATGCACCCGTCCGTTACACACCTTTCTCGCGCACACCCTCCCGTTGCATCCTCTGTAACACTCACCACAGGCGTACACTTCCTCGTTACATCCTCTGTAACACTCACCACAGGTGTACACTCTCTCGTTACATCCTCTGTAACACTCACCACAGGTGTACACTCTCTCGTTACTTCCTCCGTAACACTCACCACACCGCGCTTCCATGTACCCCCTCGCACACGCGCTTCGACCAACTCACTCTTGACGGCACACTCACTCCTCGGCGTGCACTTTTTCCTCACACACCCCATGGTCGGACATTCTCGCACACCTCTTTTTTTGCACACCTGACCTGTCGCACACTTCACCAACGGCCTTTCACGAACACCCGGATCCAAACCAATCCCCAAGCCGACTGAAGCTTTCCTCACATCATATACATTGCCACTCACCTCCGTACTTCGTCTCCGCACCTCCTTTGCCACCTGCAAACTCTTTATTTGGTTAGTGAGCATCACATTATGAGTTGAGCACCGACCTTGCACATATTCCGCTATCTCCTCCTTTATTTCTCTCTTAGTTTCTGTCCGTCTCTTCTTAATTTCACTCACCTCTTCTTCCACTTCCTCTAATTTTTGTTTAACCTCTTTTATTTCTCGGTGCGTCTCCTCAAGTTCGTCCTCTAAGGCTACCTTAACCGTTTCTATGTGCATCCTCACCTGCCGGTCCTTTGTCTCCATTATCTCTGTCACCTCGTCCACCCTCATTGTCAGTTCCTCACGTACCATCTGACATTGCCTCTGTGTCGCTATTAATTCGTTTTTAATTTCTTTTTGTGTCGCCTTTAACCCTCCTAGTACCGCAGTGTTCTTTTGAACCTGCTCCACTAGTTCTTTTTGTCCCTCCGTCAGCTGTTCCACCTCCTCCGTCAGATCTTCTATTCCCCCTTGTAACTTTGCCGTATTATTCCTCACTTCTTTCTCCATACGCTTCTCACCTCGCTTTACCTCCTCGCGTAGCCCCGAAACCTCCTCACTTACCCCTCGTCGTATTTCCTCCATCTCTTTTGTAGATGCCACCCTCATCTGTCCCAATTCATCCCTCTGAGCATCCAGTTTGGTTTCTACCCCGATTTTCACCTCCTCTATCTGCTCTCCCATTTGTTTGATTTCCCTGGCAGATTGTTCCCCTATTTCCCGCAATTTGTCCTCCATCCTATTTTCTAACCCCATTAACCCATTTTCACCTCTTTTATCCCGTTGTCTAACCCCTCAAAATTATTGTCTAACTTCCCAATTTTCTTGTCTAACCCCTCAAAATTATTGTCTAACTTCCCAATTTTCTTGTCTAACCCCTCAAAATTATTGTCTAACTTCCCAATTTTCTTGTCTACTCCTCAAAATTATTGTCTAACTTCCCAATTTTTTTGTCTAGTCGCTCCCCCATTCTGTTTTCCATTCCCTCCATTTCCCTGGCTCTTTTTTCGTTGTCGCACTTCGACTGTGCCATGTATTCGCTAAACCGTGCCATGAACTGCTGCATGTTAAAGCCCGCTGATACAGCGGGCTCGGCTACCGCGCGCTCGTGCGAGGCGCCTCTTTGCGCGCCTGATACCCCCTCAACCGCCTCCTCATTGCTCTCCTCCTCCCTTTCTTTCCCTAAGTCCTGGGTTACCCATAACCCGTCTATTTCTCCCACCGACATCCGATCGCCTTGATTGTCCATGGCGCGATCTCAAAATTCGGGTTTTGCTTTATAAAACAAAATAAATTTCGGCAGCTTGTAATTTTGAGCGCGTTAAGCGCGCTTCGGGTCCGATTTCGGGTCCGATCTCCCTCCTCGACACCAATTGTTACTCTAATAGTACAATTGGTGTTCCAAAATTTGGGCCTAACAAATTTAGTCCCAGGTCCGAATCCCACTCCTGACACCAATTGTTACAGACGCGGGTTTTAGATGTTATATTGACCGAGCGGTGGTGTATTTAACCGCGTCCGAACAGTTACTCCCCGATTAGAACCCGATTCCACCCGACGTTGACCAGATCGCCCCACAGATATTCAATCGGGAAACCTCTAAAACGACCGAAAGAGAATGAAAAAGAAGAAGAAGAAGAATACGGAGGAAGAACAGATTTATTATACACACACAGCAATGGATGGAAGAAGCAGTAACACAGCGAATCGTTAACTTACACTATTCATTTTTACTTAACCCCAAGACAACGAGCAGGACAGGACATTCACACTTACACAGGGGATAATGCAGGCAGGTAGGGCTTGAGGTGGATTGCTTGAGAGAGAGGCAAAGTCGGGAGGCAGCAGCTCGCAATTCCTCGCGGTTTTGGCGGGAAACCCTCCGTCGTGTATCCGCTGCGGTAGACGTCACGCGCTGGTTCGGCACACCTGCTCCTCTTCTTGGGGTGGAGCCGTCTCCCTCCTTTCAGCGCGTCTCTCCAAAGCTGGTTTCCTTGCCGAGTACCTCTCCTCTTTGGCTTGGAGCGTTTCGCATCTCACCGCTCCTCTTGGTGCAGCCTCTTTGCTCATCTCCCAGGGTCATGTTTCAAGGCCTCTGGTAAAGCAGTCCCTTACAGTCGCTTTTATCACCTCGGGCGAAATCAAGCCGCCGGCTCCGAGGGCACGCCTACCGGGTCGCTCACCGCGGTGCTGATTGGCTGTTAGGGCTGGCTCACTCCTCCCCCCTTATGACGAGGTGGAGACACGCCTTTTTTCCCCAACCCTACCTCGTGGCCAATGGTGGTTGAAGAAAACCGCCCAAAATGCGGAAGGCAATTGGAAGGGAGGTTTTGGGGAAATTGGAAGGGCCTATGCTTATTTTGTTTGATACAATGCAAAGTCAATCTAGTGGGAAACACATATTTAGCCTACATGGAATAAGGAAATACACTATTTAAAAGATATATCGTGACCTGCGTGTAAGTTTCATGGAATTAACTAGGACGACGGCTGCGACCATTATTTACATTACGAGGATGTTACCATACTTTTGTAACGTTCACATTGTAACGTTTCCACATTCGTTACACTTCCTCCAAAACCGTTACACTTCTCAAATTCGTTACACACTTCTCAAAATCGTTACAATATATTTAGACACTTTATTTGTAATTGTATCACATGTACTCACGAAGATATCGCATTATTAGTGTTTGGCGGCCATTTTGGACGCCATCTTGGATTTCATAGTCTTAGAATGTTCAGAAAAAATGCCACCCTCATTTTTTTTTAAGCTTATGATACCTTCTTACAAAATCAATTGAGTTTTTGCTTTTAACAAAAAAAATACACGAAATTCCAAATATGCCTATACTTAAGTTGACTTCTTGTAACTTATTTAGTAAGTTGACTTCTTGTATTCCAGAATTTTGTATTGCATTCTTCCTTTCACTTCCCACATTCCAGGTTGATTCCGAGTATGTTGAAGAGCCTCAGCTGCTAGAACATGCTATATTGCTAGGTGAGCACACGGTGTTGGTCATGCCTCCAGAGCCCCCCAGCGTTCCGAGCACTGGCATTGTCCAGGAGCCCATCACCACATACAGCTATGATGGATTCCCGGTGTTGCGACCGGAGCTCTTTAAATGGCCAGAGGAGACTCAGCCAGAGACGGACATCGGTGGCAATCCAGCACATGGTGTTGCAGCAGGAAGCCCAGCGCTTGTAGCACGAAGAACGCAGCAGGTCACTTCCACTAAGAATTATTACGTGAATTACATTTTTGTTGTTGTTTGCAATCGTACTCAGGCTTAAGATTTGAATCTTGTTTGAGCATCAAATGAATGAAGAACATTTTCATGACACAAAATTTGAAAATACAGTGCCTTCCAAAAGTATTCACACCACTTAACATTTTTTCACAATTTGTTGTGTTACAGCATGAATTTAAAATGTAGTAAATTGAGATTTAAAAAAAATCACTGATGTGACCCCATAACCCCAATCCTGATGTGACCTGATGATGTGCCCAAAAATCACTGATGTGACCCCAATCACCCCATAATGTCAAAGTTTAATTGTTTTACAGAAATACTTACATATTAATGAAAATTAATGAAAAAAATTAATGAAAAATGAAAAGCTGAAATGTCTGGAGTCAATAGGTGTTCAAGCCCTTTGCTTCAACACTCCAAATTGAGCTCAGGTGCATCCAATTTCCTTTGAACATCATTGAGATGTCTCTACAACCTGATCGGGGTCCACCTGTGGCCAATACAATTGATTTGACATGTTTTAGAAAGAAACGCACCTTTCTATACAAGATCCCACAGTTGACACTGCATGTCAGAGCAGAAACTCTACCATGAAGTTCAAGGAACTGTCCGTAGAACTTTGAGATAGAATTGTGAGGAGGAGGCATAGATCTGGGGAAGGGTATAAAACCATTTCTAGAGTGTTTTTTTTTTTTTGGATACAAGATTGAGGCTCCTGAAAGAGCTAACATTAATCACACAAAAAGTCAAACCGACACATAAAACACAAAATAAGGGGAGCGGGAGACAAGATGGGGAGAGAGGGGGAAGGACACAAACACAACATTTGAGAGCAGGGACATCGAGAGAACTGTGGGAGGGAGAGGGCTTGGGGGGAGGTGGGCGAGGTATAAAACATATGGACACTGCAAGGACTTCCAGGAAAGAAGTTGGAATTTAAAAAAAGTGTATCTGGGGTGAATTAGTGGGGGTAGAAAAGATCAAGGTTTTGGATGGGGGAAGATAAGAGATGGCAGTGAACAGCTGTTTTAAAGACGTGGAGGGAGGAGTGGGATTGAAGGGAGTGGGGGAGTTTGTTCCAGAGGCGAGAGAAAAGGGGAATGAAAGAGTGAAGGTGAGCAGAGAGCCTAGATTCTGGCAGTTTAACCATAAGAGGGTTGCTGGCAGATCTTGTGCGACCTATAGGAATATTTGGGGGACAGAGCACAGAGAGAGCTGGAGGAGCAAGACCGGAGAGGAGTCAGTAGAAGACAGAAAGACCACCAACCTGCCTGCGGTGAGTGAGTGAAAGGCCCTCGGAGTTAGCTTCATCGCAAGAGATTCCAATGATTCTGAAAGCTTTGGTTTCAACAGCGTGAAGCCGAGCTAGGTGTGAGGCAGGAGCACCAGCCCAGAGGGGGGAACAGCATTCCATTGAGCTGTGGATGAAAGCCTTGTATGTGGTGAGGAGCTCAGGTGTGCCAAGGAAGGACTTCGCACGACGGAGGATGCCCAGTCGGCGACTGTCTTTGGAGGCCAGCTTGGAAATGTGCTTTTCCCAAGAAAGATCATGGCAGATAGTGAGACCCAAAAGCTTGAGCTTGAAAGTTCCCAAGAGTTCCCAAGAAAGTTGAAATTTCCCAAGAGCACAGTGAATTCCATCATTAGGAAATTGAAAGAATATGTGACTACCCAGACTCTTCCTGGAGCTGGCTGTCTGACCAAACTGAGAAAATGGGCAAGAAGGACCTTGATAAGGGGAGTGACCAAGAAGCCAATGACAATTCTGACAGAACTACAGAATTCCTTGGCTGAGATGAGAGAACCTGTCAGAAGGACAACAGTCTCCTCAGCACTTCACAAATCTAGGCTTTATGAGCGAGTGGCCAGATGGAAGCTACTTGTGAGAAAAAGGCACATGACAGCATACCTGGAGTTTGCAAAAAGACATGTGAAAGACTGAGAGTTTGAGGCAAAAGATTATTTGGTCTGATGAGATGAAAATCAAATTATTTGGCCTGAATGCAAAGCACTAAGTCTGGTGGAAACCCGGCACAGCTCATCACCTTTCTATCACCATCTCTACCATGAAGCATAGTGGTGGCAGCATCATGCTATGGGGATGTTTTTCAGCAGCAGGGACTGGGAGACATGTAGGGATAGAGGGAATAATGAATGGAGCCAAATACAGGCAAATCCTTGAGGAGGAGAACGTGCTTCAGAGTGCAAAATACCTTAGACTGTAGTGAAGTTACATTCCAACAGGACAATGACCCCAAGCCTACAGCCAAAGCCACACTGGAATGGCTTCAGAACAAGGACGTGAATGTCATTGAGTGGCCCAGCCAAAGGCCAGACTTGAATCTCATTGAGAATCTTTGGAAAGACTTGAAGATTGCAGTTCACCGACAATCCCCATCCAACTTGACAGAGCTCGAGGAAATCTGGAAGGAAGAATGGGAGGAACCCCCTAAATCCAGATGTGTAAAGCTAATACAGACATACCCAAGATGACTTGAAGCTGTTATCACTGCCAAAGCCGCTTCTATGAAGTATTGACTCAGGGCTGAATACTTATGTAAATTAGATATTTCTGTATTGCATTTTCAATAAACTAAAAAAAAACAAACATGTTTTCACTTTGTTATTATGGGGTATTTTGTGTGAATCTGTGACAAAATATTTAATCCATTTTAAATTCAGGCTGTAACAACAATGTGAAAAAGTGAAGGGGTGTGAATACTTTCTGAATGCACTGTACAGTATATATTTCTAATTTACAAAATCAAAACAATAGTGCATGTCTGGTGGGTAAAATAGCACACTTATAAAATCTGTGATTTCTCATGAGATCTGAAATTCTCATCGCATTTCATGATAATTTCTTTTTTTAAGGCTACAGCATACATTGTGAGAACAACCCCATTTCGCTCAACACTCAAAATATCTTATAATTTCCAATTTACTCATAATGATTATTGGGTGAAACCATGAGCCATGGCCTAGTCGGGTTTTGTGATGCGTTTGGGGGTGTTGTTTGGTAAAGCCAATGCGTTTAAAATGCATTGCACCACATAGTGTGTTACACCACATGAATCATGGCTGTCATTAGTGTAATGCAAAATGGTAAACCAGAAAGGCTGAATTTAGTCGCATCAGATATAGCTGTAGGCTGGTCAGCATGCAGGTGATCTATTGCACCATATTTTATTCCCTTCCCTGAGACCATTCTACTTGCAAGACCATTTGTACAGGCAGGTCATTGATTAACTTCATCAGGCCCCTATGTGTCCCATGCTTATTCTGTTTGCACTTTCACCTTCTCAGCACTTTTCTTCCCCCATTAATTTCTCTTTCCTACCTCACCCTCAGGAAATTCGTTCAGCACAAAAGTCTGCGAATAAGTGCTCACATGTGCCGCAGCTTTGGGCCAACTGCTTGTTGCGTCATTGCTACAGTCTATGGTTCATGTGCCTGCCTGCATTTGCCCACGCAAGTCATTCTAAAATGCAGGCATTGGAGACGGCTTTCTCGGTGCTATTACGGATGCAAAGCTGCAACCTACCACTGCTTGATGAGGTAGATCTGCCTTTATTTAGAGTAGCCCGAAAGACAGAAGGGGCTGCAATACACGATTCCAGCAATAGAGGTTAACTTGCAGAACTTTTTATTGTGCGCAGGTGTGTTATCGGGTGCTTATGCAGCTCTGCGGTCAATATGGCCATCCTGTCCTGGCTGTGAAGGTTTTATTTGAAATAAAGAAAGCTGGCATTCACCCCAATGCCATCACTTACAGCTATTACAACAAGGTAGGTCACAGAGTTCACTGTAAACGTCAAATGCACATATTACAATCACAATTTCTTTAAAAAAAGATAATATGGCGATCTACGGCTAATGATATATGGTCATATTATGCACAATAAAGTATTATGAGAAAACTAAATGCTTAAATTTATCTTTTGTTATTTATTTATTTAAGGTATATGACCTAGCATCATTATAAAAAGCAACTCGAAAGTTTTATAATTTATAATTGATGGCACATGTTCACTGCTTTGCATCTATGAGTTTGCAATCCAAAATTTTCTTTGCAATATGTACTGCAGGGTTTATTTTGAAACATTTTGATTGAATCCTCATGATAATTCATTGAATCCTCCTCATAGCAAACACATATATTTTTTTCTCCTTTTCTTCACTTAATTGAGCAATCAATTAACATGGGAAAAAATATACATATCAGAACGCTTTGGAGTTTCTCTTTCAAGTGATGCCAGTGTCATAATCATCTTTTACTAAAAGGAGAAATGTCCGTGTGTGTCACGCTTCATTCTAAAGAGTTCCTGAATAATGAATGAATGATCGTTTTAAGGCCATTTTCCCCGCTGGAGCGGGGGTTGGCCTTGCGGGCCCCATGACAATCATGGTTCCTTGTTTGAGGCAATGTTTTATGGCCAGATGCCCTTCCTGACGCCAACCCTTAGTCGCCTCTTATGATGCGCAGGGATACGGTGTACCTATTCTAAACCAGGGTACACACCTGGATCATTCATCCCAGCAAACTGGTACTCAATTTGCCGACCTCGGAAGGATGACAGGCTGAGTCAACCCCCCTTGTGTTAATTCAGCGATCGACCGGGATTCGAACCCAGGATCCTAGGATCCCAAGCCGGCACCCTAACCGCTAAGCCAACACCAGGCTTTTTCTAAAGAGTTCCTGCTGTCATGGAATAATAAAAATGCTCCCATGTAAGGAAAAGGTTGTAAATCTAATAATGGATTTATTTTTAACAAAAAATTGTGTCCATATTTAATCATAAGTATGCCTGTTTTAAAATCCCTCTTACCACGATAAACGAAGATAACAGCACATCACTGAAATAATACCATCCCTACTGTGAAGCTTGGTGGTGGCAGCATCATGTTATGGGGATGTTTCTCATCAGCAGGGGTTGGGGCACTTGTCAGGATAGAAGGGAAAATGGATGGAGCAAAATACAGAAAAATCTTAGAGGAAAACCTATTGCTCTCTGCAAGAAAGCTGGAATTGAGATGTAAGATCACCTTTCAGCATGACAATGACCCGAAGCACACAGCCAAGCTACATTGGAGTGGCTAAGGAATAAAAGATAAATTTCTAGTCAGGGCCTGACCTAAATCCAATCGAAAATCAGTGGCATGACTTAAAGATTGCTATCGATCAACGCTCCCCACGCAACTTGACTGAGCTTGAAAAGTTTTGTACAGAAGAATGGGCAAATATTGCCCAATTAAGGTGTGCAAAGTTGGTAGATACCCATCCCAACAGACTCAGTTGGTTGTAATTGCTGTTCAAGGTACTTCCACCAAGTATTAATTCAGGGTGGTGGACACTTATCCAACCAAGTTATTCTAGTTTTGTATTTTAAATTAATTTTCTGAAATTTGTAGAATTTGTTTATCATTTTGAAGTTGTGAGTTATGATGTGTACATAAAGGTGGAAAATGTCGAAGTTAATGGAATTTAATTCTAGGCTACAAGGCAACAAAAGGTGATAATATTGAAAGGGGGTGTAGACTTTCTAAAAGCACTATGTATGTATGTACAGTCCCATGAAAAAGTAAGTACACCCCATGTAAAGTTTTGACTTTTTCAACATATTTCAACATACAGCTATTTGATCTTCATTTCAACAATATTGATAGATAAAGGTGATATAATATTACAAATATCAGGAAACATTTACATTTTGTAGTCCATTGTATAATTTAAATAAACATAAATGCAAATTTCACATGTGGAAAAAGTAAGTACACCCCTACATTTATCACGACTTCAAATACCTAAAATTAGAATCAGGTGCACCAGCTCAGGTGCAAATGATTAGAATATCGTTAGAGAGGATCTTGGAGGAACCTGTCTTATTTAAACCTCAGACATTTAGTTTGGTTTGCTCTTTGTTGTTGAAGTGTGTGGCGTCACCATGCCTAGATCAAAAGAGCTCTCTGCGGCCTCCAGAAAGAAGGTTATAGATGCCTATGAGTCTGGGAAGGGATTTATAATGATCTCCGAACAATTTGAAATCAATCATTCGACTGTCCGGAAGATCATCTACAAGTGGAAAAGATTCCAAACAACTGCCAACTTGTTCAGGCCAGGCCGCCCCAACAGGTTCAGCCCGAGAGCAGACCGCAAGATGCTGAAAGAAGTCTCTAAGAACCCCAGAATGTCATCACGGGACCTACTGGTAGCTCTTGCCACTGTTGATGTCAAAGTGCACGAGTCTACCATTAGAAAGAGGCTGCACAAATTTGATCTACATGGGAGGTGTGCCAGGAGGAAACCTTTGCTGTCCAGAAAGAACATCAGGGCAAGACTAAAGTTTGCCAATGGGCACCTAGGCAAAGACCAGCACTTCTGGAACAATGTGCTCTCGACAGATGAGTCAAAGGTAGAGGTATTTGGCCACAGTACCAGAAGACATGTTTGGCGAAAACCAAAGATAGCATTTGACCACAAGAACCTGATACCACTGCAAAGCATGGTGGGGGAAATATTATGGTTTGGGGCAGCTTTGCTGCATCAGGGCCTGGGCAGCTCACCATCATAGAATCCACTATGAATTCTTCATTGTACCAGAGGGTGCTTGAGGATAATGTGAGGCCATCTGTCAGAAAGTTGAAGCTCAACCGAAGGTGGACCTTGCAACATGACAATGACCCTAAACATACCAGTAAATCCACCAAGGAATGGCTGAAAAGAAAGAAATGGAGGGGTCTGGAATGGCCAAGTCGAAGACAGGATCTAAATCCCATCGAGATGTTGTGGGGGGATTTGAAATGAGTTGTGCATGCAAGAAACCCCTCAAACATTGCACAGCTGAAAGAATTCTGCATGGAGGAGTGGGCAAAAATTTCTCCCAGTCGATGTCATAGACTGGAAGACAGTTATAAGAAACGCCCACTTGAGGTTATTTCTGCCAAAGGGGGCAATACCACCTATTAGAGCCAAGGGTGTACTTACTTTTTCCACATGCGAAATTTGCATTTATGTTTATTTAAATTATACAATGGACTACAAAATGTAAATGTTTCATGATATTTGTTATATTATATCACCTTTATCTATCAATATTGTTGAAATGAAGATCAAATAGCTGTATGTTGAAATATGTTGAAAAAGTCAAAACTTTACATGGGGTGTACTTACTTTTTCACGTGACTGTATGTGTGTGTGTTCCTTCACAATGAACTTTCATGCATTAGGCCCATCAAAGCCTGCGATGTTATCGCCAATGTGTGGTTGTTTTTCCTGCTCTATCCTTTTAAATGCTGAGCGTCAAGCAAGGAAGCAGCACGTACCATTTTAGAGTCCTTGTTGTGACCTGGCCGGGTTCGAACTGCTGACCTCCCAGAGTCAGAGTGGACGCTCTGACAATTACACCATCGAATCTGGTGATTATGTAATAACTATAAAGATGGCTCTCCCCAAAAATGCAGTCAGCATGACCTCACAAAACGATGCAAAATGAAGTTGGTCATTTAAAGAATACTTTCCATCATCGAATTGTACTTTACACAAAACGAATGTGCTTCACCAATTACACAAATATATACACTTATTCAATTATGCTCTCAGCACATTATCGAATTATAGTATGGTCTTTAAATGAACAGAAATGCTTCTAAAAGACTACACTGATGTCTACCTTGAAGCTCAAGTTTTTACATCACTGCCATGTTGTAAAGGAGGTAGAATGAAGAACTAACCTTGCTCTGGAAGGCTCGTGTCGGTTTGTCCATTGTTGCGCACGTGGTATGGTTTTGGTCTTGTTTCCACCCTCCTGTTTATTCACATCATTTATTTCCTCCCAGGCAGTACTGGAGAGCAAGTGGCCAACTGGTGGTCGCAGTGGCTACTTCCTGTGGATCAAATTGCGCAATGTAGTTAGAGCTGTTGCTTGCTTCCGGCAAGGAATTTCTGCATTACGTCCCCTCACTGGCACCAGAGCTAGTGAATCAGGTAGCTGAACATTCATACCTTTTCCTAAAACGGCCACACACAGTTTTTAACAACTACGTACCCACTATACTGCTCAGCTCGTGCTTGCACTCTAATTGTGCAAGTGTGTGATCTTGATAACATAAAGCACCAGCTCAAATTATGTGTTGCATTGAGGTTATACAACTGATTATTCAATGGTGGGATGGGTATATATCAGGCAGATGTAAATCATTGCTTACTAACTCGATCCTTTGCCCAAAATTTGCTCTTAGACATTGCCATCTTTTGGAAGAGCATTTGTGAATGAGAAAAGATCGTTTATTGGTGGCTGTAGTTCTAAAGTAATGGCAACTGACGTCATATCCAGTTAAGGTGGTTGGCTTGAGATCGTAGGATCCTGGTTTTGAGCCCGTGTCAAGCTGTAGAATTAACACCAGGTGGTTTCACTCGGCCTGTCATCCTTCCGGGGTCGGCAAAATGAGTACCAGCTTACTGTTAATGGGGGGGGGGGGGGGGGGGGGGGAGGAGGGGCATTGTATCGGCGGCACAGCCGTACATTCCAAAAAAAATCATGCAGCCAAGCAGTCACAGGCTGCATATGAGCCACCACCACCACCTTCATTTATCATTTGTATGAGATGTTCAAACTGCTCATGCAGCAGAATGATAAATTACTAGTACCCGACTGCAAAGCCGCAATGAGCCGGCGAAGCCAAAGCCTCTTGCCACTATTTTACCCATCACGATGGCATCAGTGGGTTAGGTAGTTGGTAGTAGCTAGGTGTAGTAGGTACCGTACCTGGTAAGACTTGGTAAAACAGAAGAGCAGACAGTCCTCCCCAATACCTACATACAATAAATGTCACAAGAAGCTTAAGGAAGTAACGATACGATGTGCCAGCTTAGGGCCTATTTTAAGAAATTTTAACTGGGCTTAATATACGTTTTCACAGTATGTGTGTAGTCTTCTAACTTCAGTCGCTGTAAGGACTGGTTCTCTCCGGGCACTGCGGCTTCCTCCACCAGAAGAAGTTAGCTTGCAGTAAGATCAGTGCCGACAGATCAGACGATGGTGCCGTTTCAATGGCAATGTGTGACTGTCGTTAATCAAACCGTGTCGATGGCGCTGATTGGCTGACCTAAGCTGATCGCTGATTGGTCAGCTCACAAAATTTCGCAAATTCAGACCTAAAATGACACCATTTGCATTCTGGATGAGATTAAAATTGATAAAATTTACTTCTTGATTAATTCGGTGAATTCTGTCTCAACTTCGGATATTTCCGGCCGTGAAAAACTATCCCCTACGGCCGCGAGATTTCTAAAAAATAATTCTTCGTCAATTTTAGAATATTTGACGCCGTTTTCAGCCTCCGAAACGCATAATAAGCTTTTTTGAAGTATTTTTTCAAATGCTCGAATCTCATTGGTTCCGGTGTTTGGTGACGATTTTCGTTGAAGATAACGAGGTTGGTCTTAAAGTATTTTAATTACAAATTAGAGGTGCATAAGATTGTGAATCAAACAAAGACGGGTGAAACAAACTCCTGTTGAACTTTTTCGCAATTTTGTTATGCATACTTCCGCATCTGGAAGATGGCGGCCTCCATTGAGCGATTTGGTTTTTGAAATATTTTTTCAAATGCTCGAATCTCATTGGTTCCGGTGTTTGGTGACGATTTTCGTTTAAGATAACCAGGCCCGTGCGGGCCGAGGTTGGCCTTAAAGTATTTTAATTACAAATTAGAGGTGCATAGGATTGTGAATCAAACAAAGACGGGTGAAACAAACTCCTATGGAACTTTTTCAAATTTGTTATGCATACTTCCACATCCTCAAGATGGCGGCCTCCATTGAGCGATTTGGTGCGTCAAAGCTTCGAAATTCTCAAGCCAAGGGATCCAGCATAATCTGTTTTTTCAACATAATACGTACGCGTTCATTGACAACACTGGCTTCGCCGGCTATTACTGCAAACCTTTCTCAACAGTTAATGATTTCCTGTTGGCACACACACACGTACACACACACACACACACACACACACACACACACACACACACACACACTCTCACACACACACACACACACACACACACACACACACACACACACACACACACACACACACACACCTCATGCACATGAACATACAGACGAATACACGAAACACATCTTGGGACTGTGAGACTAGACAAATACAGCCACTGAGCTTGGAGGAAGTGACGTCATTCCCCTGGAACTCTGGGTAACAATGACGCCACTACAATGGCACCGCCTTTCTCACCGCACTCAGTGGGGCATCTCCTCCTGCCCATGGATGCATACCTATAGGGATTTTCCGTGCTCTTATCGTTTTAAATGCTCAATATCAAGCAAGGAAGCAGCACATACCAGCTGACGACCTATGCTTTCACACACTTTATGTAACTGTCTACGGTTCATGTCTTAAACTGTGGCTCCCTTTGCTATTTTGGTGCCCGTTGGGATGTAGTACTAGTATTAGGTGCCACAGGCCAACCAAAGTAATCTTGATGTTCTAAGCTGAGTGGGTCAAACACCACTTTTTTATTTTGCATTCATTTGGTGCTCAACTAAACCTGCCAGAAGCATTTGTCTAACACCGTTATATTGCAGGTGAACGATTTCTTGTTTACCGTATACAGGTGCTGTCCGGTGAGAAACAACGTAGCTATTTGCATTTCTCTACATTTGGTGTGTTTGTAACATATAACCAATAACGAGCGTTTGTGGACGTATGTGCACCAATTGTAAGCACATTGTATGTTAGGTACTTTTTTGTTGTTTACTCCACAGCCATTTTTATAATTAATCCAATTTTTCCATACTTAGATGGTACAATAAAAAACCATGCCAATGAGGAAAGCTCGAGTGATACATCAGCTGAGGTATCACTTTGTGGCTCACAGCTGCTGGATGTTACATCGGACAACGATAAAAAAGTGGAGACAACCCGGCCCCAGGATGACAACCAGGAGGGTGAGTTTTGATGAATGTTTATTTATTTCTTCTGAATTCAGTTTCAGATGTATGGATACATGCCACAGTATGTTACCTCAACATCGCAGGTCCTTTATCTGCTCCACCTCATCTTTGCTCTTATGATTAGCCCAAGGCAGCATTTTCGGTACGCTTCTCTTCCTGGATTTCATTAATGACCTGATTCCCCAGAAAACGTTTCCATTTTTCTGATTACTTTATCAACCGAAAGACCAAATACTGCGTTGGAGTCATAAAAAGAACCCAAATAAGTAAAAAGCAAAGATTGAGTCATCAGGA